>NC_142494.1:0-145628 GCF_965113065.1 Corylus avellana | reverse complement strand
TCAATTGAAATCATAACAAAGATAAAACTTACAAAGGAAAACGTTCGGAAAGCTTAAGAACAACTCTAGGTTGAAAATAAGCTCTAAATGGCGCCTCCCAACGTGTCTTTTCAAAAAAAAAAAAAAAAAGTGATATTCAATGTAAAAACTAGGGCTTCAGCATTGCTAGGTCAGCTCGGGTGCGCTTGAGCACACTCGGGCATGCGTTAGCTCTTCCGCAGTGCAGGTGTGTGCTCGAGCGTGCCTTGCATAGGCTTGAAAGCAGATGCGCTCGATCGCATTACTGTGTGCTCGATCGCTCTTTCAGAGGACTTCAATCTTTGCAATTTTCACTTTCAAACTGCAATTTTCTCTCAATGACCTACAAAAACACTAAACACTAAAACTAACCAGAAACATTAGAAAACAACAAAACAAAGAGTTTAACAAATACAAGTTAAGGGGCCAAAATATACGATATTTGACATTCATCAAATACTCGCAAACTTACATTTTGTTAGTCCATTAGCAAAACAAAATGAAAAACAACATCAAAACAATAAACATAAGTCCGCTGTCGTGGGAGAAACAATTACATTTAGCATATGCTACAGGCCTTTTAAACCCCTAGGCATTCCTAAAGGACGAGTGAAATCTCGTGAGGGTTTAACAGCAATGATACCCAAAAACATTTTGGCACTATGTTATTGACAAACAAGGATTTCCGCACAAACACATGATTCATACATTATGAGCAGGTTTAACAAGATGAACACAACAAACACCTCATCAAGACATCCAACAATCACTCAATTCATAGCTGAAAAATTGAGACAACACACGCTCCGATAAGTGCAAAGTGAGATTAGCATAGCCTCATGAAGTTTCAATTTTTATCAAAGCTTGTGTACCCCAAAATTCATAGGAATTCCATTAGATAAAAACAACCAAGGTTTGACTCAAAATGTGCAATTTTTTTGTGTAGGTTGTGCAATGCTTGACTCCCTTAAGCTTCTAATTGACCTATGTAACGAGTGTTGGACCAGTGACTCTCAAACCAGATGGTTTTAGGGCACTAGATGTAGAAACATCCTTAAGTGCTTAATGACTCAAGGCAAAAAGAACTACGAAGCTTAACTAGCCATACAATCAATCAACTCGAATTTTTCCTCTTTTTACGCGAACACTCAATGCTTAGTGTGACAAGAGGTCCGATTACTCAATGAGAAACTCAAACTAATGATGATTATTATTATTATTATTATTATTTTTTAGCCAAGGTTTCATCAACAAATCATCCTACAAATCTCAAGACACACACTCCTCAATTCAAATCTCATACCTCACAGACCCTATGCTAATATGCATGTGATAAATAACTCAAACAAGTGAAATCTCTCTAATCCAACAAATAAGTCAAAGACTCGGATTTCTAATGATGTGCAGTGTTCAAGATGTTAAATCAACCAATGGCATACAAATCACAGTTATGATGAAATTATGCTCAATCAATAACATAGCACTTTTTTTTTTTTGCAAAAAAAAAAAAAAAAAAAAAAAATTAACACAAGAATAACAAGTAAAAGAAAATACATAAATGTCTACCCCACCCCCAAACTAAAACGACACATTGTCTCCAATGTGGCCAGAAATACAATACCGAATGGGTGGTGCAAGTCTGGTGTAATGTAGGAGAACGCTCTCCCAAACTTGAATAACAGACAAATTTCCTAAAAACCACAACAAAAAACAAAAACAAAACAAGCAAAACCATATCAAATAATAACAAAAACTAAAAATGACAACAGGTTGCCTCCCACAAGTGCTAAGTTTACAATCTTCAGCCAGACTTTCTACAGCAGGTGCGTTGCATGATCCAAACAGCATGCGACAGTAGGCAATCACACCAAAGACTGCTATGAGAGTGGTGTTCTCTTGATTTTCGGGGTCCAAATAACATGGTTGTTGTTGGAGTAACCGTCAAGCACACAGTAGTAAGAATGTCCAGCTAACTGTGCCACCAACAGATCAATGAATGGGGGAGGAAAGCGATTTTTCCTTGTGATGGCCTTCAACTTTCTGTAATCAATGCACCCTGGCCATCCTATCTGAAAACGAGTTGGGAACAACTCATTATCCTTATTCCTCCCCACAGTCACACTTGGCCACTTAGGCTACACATGAATGGGTCTAACCCATTTGCTCTCAGAAATCAACTCGAGCGGCTCAACCGTTGATGAATATGGCGTAGGGAATGATATCTCAGTGGTTTCCCCACACTCAGGCTACATCTCAGGAATGGGATCCAAAACTGCCATAGCTTGCTCAACCAACTCATCCAAGCCCAGATCATCTCCATCTTGAGTAAAGCTCTCCACCTCAGGGTCATCCAAGCTTAACTTACTTACTGCCTCGTCTATTATCTCTTCAATTAAGCACACATTGCGAACTTCATCATCGTCAAGTGGCTGCTTATGGGTGTTAAATATGTTGAGCTTCACAATCATATTCCCAAAAGAAATTTTCATTACCCCAATTCTGCAGTTAATTAAGGCGTTAGCCATGGCTAAGAAAGGTCGCCCTAAAATCACCGGAATCTGGCTCCCAATGTTATGTACCGACTCCGTGTCTATTACTATAAAGTCCACAGGGAAATAAAACTTGTCCACCTTGATCAATATATCCTTAATTATTTTCCTTCGTCTCTTCACTAACCTATCAGCCAATTGGAGTGTCATCGATGTGGGCTTCAATTCTCCCAATCCCAATTGTACATAGACTGAATAGGGCAAGAGATTCACACTTGCTCCAAGATCCAATAACTTTCAATCTGGCTGACTCCTATCATGCAAGAAATTGTAGGACACCTAGGGTCCTTATACTTTATGGGAAGCTTGCATTGAAGGATGGAGCTGACTTGTTCAGTCAAAAATGCTTTCTTTGGGATGTTGGTCTTTCTCTTGACAATGACCAAATCTTTTAGGAACTTAGCATAAGAAGGCACTTGCTGGATGGCATCCAAAAATTGAATGTTTATATGAACTTGTTTGAATACCTCCAGGATTTCAGCATACTGGGCATTCTTCTTCGGTGCCTTCAATCTTTCTGGGTAAGGAGCTTTTGGGATAAAACTCCTAGGGGGATCATTAACAATGGGTTGGACCGTGGTCGGCTCAACTTCTCTCCTCTTATCTTTGCCACTCTCTTACCCTTGTGGCCTAAGCAAGGTCCTCATCTTCTTGATCCATTTTATTGTCCACTTGTCTCCCTAACCTAAGTGTGACAGTAGACTGCATTTGCTTATGCCTGTGCGTAGAATTTGAAGAATTTCCAATTGCACACACCTTTGGATTGGGCACAGGTTGACTTGGTAACTTCCCCTTTTCTCTCTCACCCAAGTGATTTGTAATTTGACCCATCTGACTCTCCAGCTTAGCAATCGCTTGGGTGTTTACCATGGTCGCACTCCTCACTTCACTTATGGATTGGCCAGTCATCTTCATAAAGTCCTAGAGGGTCTGTGTAGTCTGAGAGTGGAGTTCCTTGATAGTGTCTTTCAAGGACAAATGGAAAGAAGAAACTGGCACTTGAGTGGCGGCTTATAAGGCATAATTTTAAGCCAGCGGAAGAAATCCAAGAGGGTATTGATTGTTAGCATGATGAGGAGCTCCTCCCTGATTTACCGATTGGTTTTACTTCCATGAGAAATTTAGGTGGTTCTTCCACCTTGGATTGTAAGTTTCCGAGTATGGTCCATTTGATTGCTTTTGATAGTCGTTTAAAGCGTGCACTTGTTCCACAAGATACTCGGCAAAAGCCGGCATAGATGGACAATTTGGTGCTAAGTGCATAGGACTAGCACAGATTGAACAGCTATCAACATTGAAAGTGTTTGCAGCATTGATGGACTGACCCACAATGAGAGCTTCGACCTTCTTGATGAGGGCATCTATTTTTAACCTCAAATTAATGTCCTCCTTAACCTCATAGATGCCTCCTTTCTTGGGGATACGGGCAGATTTATCCTGGCAACTCTAAAAATCCCACTGCTATGAGCTGTCAGATAACTTGTCCAATGCCTTATACGCTTCATCCCCTGTCAAACTTAAGAATGCCCCCACATTCATTGACTCGATCATACTACAGTTGGATTGGTCAATCCTTGCTAGAAGAACTGAATGAGTCTCCACTTCTCATATCCATTTAGAGGGCATCTTATCAACAACTCCTTAAATCTCTCCCAACTTTCTGAAAACTTCTCATCCTCCTCCTAAGTGAAAGAACTAATATCCTCTATGCATTCATTTACCTTTGACATTGGGAAAAACTTGTTATAGAACTTACTCAATAAGCTTTCCTAAGATGTAATGGACCTGGGCGTATTGGAATCCAACCATGCCTTGGCTTTATCATGCAGAGAGAAAGGAAATAGTCTAAGGTGGACAGACTCTTCAAAAAAATTTTGAAACTTAAAAGTGGCACATATGTCCTTGAATTTCTTTACAAGACCATAAGGATTTTCAAGTTCTAGGCCATGGAATGATGGTAGGAGTTGGATGACATGTGACTTCAAATCAAAATGGGTAGCATTGGTTGGTGGCAACACTATACACGAATGGGAATTAATCGCAACGAGTGTGAACAAATCCCTAAGTGATGTAGTAAAATCCACATTCCAAGCTCTAGCTTGCTCAAAATTCTCAGCTCTCGCATCCTCATTCTCAACTTTAGGTTGCTCCACATTTTGGGGTATGTTATCTCTGATCTTAACAAGTGCTCTTCGAGTTCTCCTAAGGGTTCTTTCTAAGTTGGGATCTAGATGTATCAAATCTAAGTTCAGGGATTTTCGACCAAGCATACACCGAACAACAACTCTAAAATAAACTAACTAAACAAAAAATATATATATATATTCACACAAAAATAAGAAGAACAAAACAGAGAATAAAAACAAAACAGAAACCACAATATCAACAAACAAAAAATGAAACAAAAGAAATGCAAATATATATATTTTTTTTCTTAGCTGCTTCAAGTCTGTTGTTGCCGACTGCAGAGGTGCGCTCGAGCATAGGTAAGTTGCGATCGATCGTAGTTGCACTGGTGCGTTTGAGCATCAAAGGCTTGAGCTCACGCGTAACTACGGAGACGTCGGGCGCAGGTGCGCAGAATGTGCTACAATTGGTTCGAGTACGCTCGAGCGCAGGTGATGCGCGCTCGATCGCACTGGCAGGAACTGGATTTCACCGAATCTGCAACAAACTCAAAACAAACAAACTTTTCTTTTTCCCCTTTTTATTTATTTATTTATTCTTTTTTTGTTAGAAAAAACAAAATAAAAATGAACAAAAATTGCAAAAAGAAAAAAAAAAACAAAAAATGCTACATATAATTAGTAGAAAAACAAACTTAATTTAAACAAAAATTAATTTCACAAATCAACAATTCCCCGACAACGGCACCAAAATTTGTTGTGCAAATTTAATTGTACTCGCAAGCGCACGAGTCATGTGCAATATAGTGTGTGTACAAGTGCGAGGTCGATCCATAAGGAATTATGTTGTGTAAATCAATTTCTATTTAAACTAATCATATTTTAACCTAGTTCCGAAGTTCGAGTAATTTTGTCGTGCAAAATAAAAATAAACTAAAACTAAAATTGATTAAATGGAATGATAAAAAGGCACTAAGGTTTTCAGAATCCACCTCACCAAATCAAAGTTTATACTCTCATGTTTTGTTCATACATCTGTCAAGAAATTAAACCCTAAGCATGTCCTATTATTTTTATAAAATTCTATTGAAAGATTAGATGAATCCATCTCTATTACAAAAAACAACGAATATCCAATTGGGATCAAAAGATCCCATGTATCCGTTTGAACAACGAAAGACAATGGATATCCAATTTCAATCGAAAGATTCGATGTATTCGTTGGATGAAACATATCAAATATCCAACGTTTTAACAATTTTATAAACAACAATCACTACAATTTTGTCACATAATTGGATTGAAACGAAAATACTTTATATTAAGGTCAGAATTGTATGAACAAAAACATGAGGAATATGAAACTAATCAATGATGAAGCTACATCTTCAACCTTAGTTGAATGTTTTAGCCTCTCATGGTAACAAAAGACATAATCAAATCAATTGAAATCATAACAAACATAAAACTTACAAAGGAAAACATCTAAAAAGCTAAAGAACAATTCTAGGTCGAAAATAGGCTCTAAATGGCGCCTCCCAAGGTGTCTTTTCAAAAGAAAATGTGATATTTAAACTAAAAACTAGAGCTTCAGCGTTGCCAGGTCAGTGTGGGTGCACTTGATCGCACCCACTCGGGCATGAATTAGCTCTTCCGCGGTGCAGGTGTGCGCTTGAGCGTTCCTTCCATGGGCTCAAGCGCAAATGCACTCAATCGCCTTATTGTGCGCTCGATCGCTCTTCAAGAAGACTTCAATCTTTGCAATTTCCACCTTCAAACCGCATTTTTCTCTCAATGACCTGCAAAAACACTAAAACTAACTAAAAAATCATAAAACAACAAAACTAAAGGTTTAACAAATACAAGTTAAGGGGCCCAAATATATGATATTTGGCACTTATAACTTGGTTCGAATTAACAACCTTGCATTCGCAAGAAAAATGATAAGAAAAATTTCTACAATCAAAAGATGGAGCACAACGAGAATCATAGAGAAAAAGAGACGGTAAATCAAAGAGAACATCAAATGATCTCACTTCGTTGGTAAATTATTAAGAAATTGTAGCCACGCGATACTAACAGAGAAAAAAAAAAATGTTTTCTCTTTTATTGGGTTTATCTTTTATGTGAGAATAAAAGTTGAGTGTATTCGAAGTTTTGTCTCTGCTATTGTTTGTACTCTATTTTTTTAGAGTGAATTTTCTCTTGGCAGTCTTCGCTTGTGAATGAAAGCTTGTAAGTCGAACCGCATTAAATCTTATTGTCTTGTATGATTGAATTATTTTTATTTAGTTATTTTCTGCTTTTTTGGGATCTTAAAATTATTTTGTCACGACACTCTCATGAATTGTTATAGGAGTTGTGTTACTATTCATATTCAATGTACAATGTGATTATTACAACCGTTACAATTTATTATTATCTTATGGAATAATTCTATACCACATCATTTTATTCCCTAAAGTTACTGTAGCGTGATTTTTTTTTTGAACCATGCCACATCAGCTTTGTGGGTATAAAAGATGGTGTATAACATTACTCTCTCTTATCACATCCTCAATGAGTGATTCTATTAATCATCCATTATTTCCTTCTCATCCCCCCAAATTTGATGTGGTGTTGTCCCTCAAACCAAAAGATTAATCCTCATAAACAAAATGCTATAGGAAACCACGCCATGTTAGTTTTGGAGGATGGGAGGGAGATAATGGGGTGATATATAGCATTACTCCAAGTCTCCATCCGCTACATTCTTAGTTGAAATTTAATCTTTATCTTGTATTTTCAATTGCCAACTTCTTATCTTTATCAGCCTTTTTAATGGGAGAAAATGCCCTAATTTTTCCATTTTAAATCATTTATGGAGGGACATATAATAGCAAAGTTTAAAAGTTTCAAATGTCACTCATGTTGAAACGCGAAATTTAAATCCTAACGCTCACAACCAACAATTATGCATTCGTTAAAAATAGTTATCAAACCACTTAAGAAAGCATAAAACAATCACGCATCAACAGACTAATTTTTGTTGATGAAGTAGAAACCTTTGAATAACACTTCAAAGGTAAAACCACTTCGAGATAATTAAACATAGGAAATCAACACTACGAAAAGATTCAAGTACAAGCAAAACATACTTACAACCCTTTGTAATGGTTTAGACAGTATATACGTAAACAAGCATCCCACCTACCTCCTACCTCAACAGCTCTAGTTCCTTACTAGCTAATCTCTCTTTTTGATCTCTTTATTGAGCTATCGGTAGACTTCAAACAGTTTATTGAGGTAGAGCCAAACATAGTTTGATCACTCTAAGAGATTGAAACTCATAAGCACATACCAATAGTATCTCTTGGCACACAGAACTCTCAATGTTTGAAATCACTCTAACTCAACCTTGAATTCCACTACTCAGCTAAACAGAAATTGTGCCTCCAAAGTTCTTTTATAGACTTGTGAAAATCAGCTGTGAAACCCTAAAGTCGGTTTAGGCTTTATGTAGCCACATTTGGACAGTTTAATGAGGCCTTCGGACATCCTTAGGGCTTCAATCCTTAAAACAACATCTTGTCTAGACACCAACAAATGCCATAGTGGATGAGAGTTTTCATTTCTCAAATAAGTTTGGACATGTGCGAACGGACCAGCAGACAAAACCTTTTGTGTAGGGGCCGCCTAGACATTAGCAGATGCCCAAATAAGCGAAACTAATTGTTTGAGTATTTCGTCTAGACATTAGCAAGCGAGCCTCCACATAGAACTTCTTGCACTTGATTTTCTTGAGCAATCTTCAATCCAAATCCTAAGTATAAATCCACCCAACCACAATATTACAAAGAGAAATTCTAGGGGTACTAACTCTTTTACTAGTAAAGGCTTACTAAAATGATGTGTAGCTTATTTATTTGTACTCGTTACATTTTTCTTAATTAATTGTTATGTTTTTCTCTAATGAATGAGTTATACATCAATTTAGTAAGCCTCTATTAATAAAAGAATTAGTACTCTTAATATCTCTCTATTACAAACGGTGCTTGTTTTAGGCACCGAACAAGCTACTAGTAAATAAATAAAAAACGTAGCAAAACTAAAGAAACAAGTGTAAATCACTAAATCCCCAAATCAACTCATTTATGTCCAACGTTATACAATCCCAACTGTCAGTATCGATCCACATCCACAAGCCCACAACATAGAATTTTCTTTCTCTAACTTGACACATTAGAGAAGGGAATTAGGGAGTATGTGTAACTGAAATATCAGCCTACTAACTTGAGCTCACCAAACAATTGACACGTCTTTCCACTCCACTTCCAAACCATTTGGTCACCTTGGTGCCACCAAGGTAATTTTCGCAACTACTTGGTGAGACTCAAATTTCAAGCATAGAGCACAGTGACAAATGAAGGAAATCAAGATAAACCATTCTAAAGACCATCATTATGGAGGAACTAACCGTAAGCAGTTGAGAGCAAACCCTTATAAAAGGCAACTCATGACAACCAGATAAATAAACTTTTTGTTTCTTCCTAAAATTCTACTATAATTTTTTATTTTTTTATTTATTTTTTTATCTTTATCTTAAGCCATTATATATATATATATATATTGTCTAATGATTTAAGCATCAAAGTCATTCGTCACCGGCCTACATCGATAAGCTCTTTTGCTTACTTCTCTCCTACTCTGCATGTTCCTTTGATTGATATTCTAGCACGAAAAAAAAAAAAATTCTAACAATTATAATTTGAATATGTTAAATCTAAGAATGAAAAAAAAAAGGTAAAAATATTTTTGTTAGAACATGTTTGACATGGAGTTAATACATAATCTTTACAATTACAATAATTTTTTTTTTTTTTTTTAAAGAAGTATATTATATAGAAAATATACGGCCCAAGGACCCCTATGCTTTTGTGCTTTCTGACTTTGAAACCTTGTTTTCTAATTTGATATTTTTGGCTATAGTGACCCAAAAGCCGTGGGTCACCCACGGTCATGGCTAACATGCCTTCTTCTTTTATGGTATTTATGGTATTTTTTTATTTTTTAATTTAAAAATGTTTATTTTATACAAAGACATCTTATATTTTTTTCAATTAGAAAATTAGAGGATACTAAAGTTAAAAGAAAAAGAAAAAAAAAAAAAAAAAAGTGCGAAAGAAGATGTGTGAGTGACATATTTTCCCCGTGTTGTTACCTTTGTATTACTCCAGAGTAACTACTTATCTAGCGTGCCGGTACCCGGTGGTGGTCTTACTTTTCCATTGAAAGAAGGTTCCAGTTACGGGAGCAGAATAGGGTTCGCACTCTGCTTCGTTGTAACGCTCTGCAGCACAGCTAGCCAGCGAGAGCATCAGATCCGACGCTACCCGATCAGCAGATCTATGCTCTGATTGGATCTGGCCGGAGGTGCGTTTCCTTCCATTTCCATAGCTCGTATAATTTTCTTGAGTAGAATTTGCTTTTGTTACTTTCGTGTGTCGTTGGCATAGATCTGTGCCATTTCGGTTATGGCTCTCTTTCATTTTTATCATTGGGTACCCGTTCTCTTTGCTGTTGTTTTTTTTTTTTATTATTAGTATTTGTGGGTCTGCGCAATATATTTTCTGGAAAAATTTGTTAATGATCTGCTTCTGATTATTAGTAAGAATTGTTTTTGAGCCCTTTCTTGTTTCGAGTCTTTGTATGTTGTAGCAATTATCTGCTTTTGTGAGCCAATGGGTGTTGGGATTCTTTGCCAAATCCCAAACATCCTGTGTATTATGTACACGGACCTCCCTCAATGGATCTGTGTTTTTTTTGGGGTAGAAAAACCTTACCTTGTATGCCTTCTTAAACATGTGCCCAAATAATATTCTTTGAATTTCTTTCTATTTTTCTTCTCCTAAATATTTTCCAGAGCCTAACACTCGAAATGGTTCCATCTTGTGTAGATTTGGCGTTGAATGTTTCCGTAAGACTAGTAGCCTAGGCAGAGATCCACCACTGATCCAAACAGATCTGCTGTCTTCTCTTTCAATTTCAATGGCTTTATCAAAATGGAGGATGCCCTCCGTATGCTGGGCTTTCCTCTGTGTGGTTCTTCTCTTTGCGCATACTTGCAATGGGTTTTATCTTCCGGGAAGCTACATGCACACTTATTCTAACGGGGAAGCAATATTTGCCAAAGTTAACTCCTTGACTTCCATAGAAACCGAGCTTCCCTTCAGCTACTACAGTCTCCCTTACTGTGAGCCCGACGGTGGTGTCAAGAAAAGTGCCGAGAATCTTGGAGAACTCCTCATGGGAGATCAGATTGACAACTCTCCTTACCGTTTCCGAATGAATGTTAATGAGACTGTCTACCTCTGTACTACCAGCCCATTGAATGAGCATCAGGTCAAGCTCTTGAAACAGAGAACCCGCGATCTGTATCAAGTGAACATGATTCTGGATAACTTGCCTGCCATGAGGTACGCCAAGCAAAATGGAATTAACTTCCAGTGGACTGGGTTTCCTGTTGGATATACACCACCAAATAGTAATGAAGATTACATCATTAATCATCTCAAGTTCAGGGTCTTGGTTCATGAGTATGAAGGGAGGGGTGTGGAGATCATAGGGACTGGGGAAGAAGGTATGGGTGTTATTTCTTCTGATGCTGATAAGAAGAAGGCATCTGGGTTCGAGATAGTTGGTTTTGAGGTTATCCCCTGCACCGTGAAGTATGATCCTGAAGTCATGAAGAAACTTGTCAGGTACGCTAGTATCTCATCTGTAGATTGCCCCACGGAGCTTGACAAGTCTCAAATAATACGGGAGCAAGAGAGAGTATCCTTCACTTACGAGGTTGAATTCGTGAAAAGCAATATACGATGGCCATCAAGATGGGATGCTTATTTGAAGATGGAAGGTGCCCGAGTCCACTGGTTCTCTATTCTAAATTCACTGATGGTAATTTTTTTCCTAGCCGGTATAGTTTTTGTTATATTCTTAAGGACTGTGAGGAGGGACTTAACGAGGTATGAGGAATTGGACAAAGAAGCTCAAGCTCAGATGAATGAGGAGCTTTCTGGGTGGAAGCTTGTTGTGGGTGATGTGTTCAGAGAACCAAATTGTTCCAAGCTACTTTGCGTGATGGTCGGTGATGGTGTTCAGATTACAGGGATGGCAATTGTCACTATCATTTTTGCAGCCCTTGGTTTCATGTCACCAGCTTCACGAGGAATGCTGCTGACAGGAATGATTATTCTTTATCTTTTCCTGGGAATTGCTGCTGGGTATGTTGGTGTACGTCTCTGGAGAACCATAAAAGGAACTTCAGAAGGTTGGAGGTCTGTTTCATGGTCGGTTGCCTGCTTCTTTTCTGGAATTGTCTTTATTATTCTTACTGTGCTGAATTTCATTCTCTGGAGCAGCAATAGTACTGGTGCTATTCCCATTTCCTTGTACTTTGTACTCTTGTTCCTCTGGTTCTGCATTTCGGTGCCACTCACCCTCCTTGGAGGATTCTTAGGGACACGAGCTGAGGCAATTCAGTACCCTGTGCGAACCAACCAGATCCCAAGGGAAATTCCTGCACGCAAATATCCATCATGGCTTCTTGTTCTCGGTGCAGGGACGCTTCCCTTTGGAACCCTCTTCATTGAGCTTTTCTTTATCCTTTCTAGCATCTGGCTTGGGAGGTTCTATTATGTCTTTGGGTTCCTGCTAATTGTTCTTTCGTTGCTAGTTATTGTTTGTGCTGAAGTGTCAGTGGTCCTCACCTACATGCATCTATGTGTGGAGGATTGGCGGTGGTGGTGGAAAGCTTTCTTTGCTTCAGGTTCAGTTGCTCTTTATGTGTTCCTATATTCCATCAATTACTTGGTTTTTGACCTGCAAAGTTTGAGTGGGCCGGTGTCAGCTACACTATATCTCGGCTATTCACTCATCATGGCAGTTGCAATCATGTTGTCGACTGGCACCATTGGCTTCCTTATGTCTTTCTACTTTGTTCATTACCTATTCTCATCCGTAAAGATTGATTGAAGGTTATCTCTGGTATTCTTCATCAATCTTTTGGAGAAGACTCCAGTATGTAGGAAGAGGAAACTTTCTTGGTTAAAGTTTTTAGCTTTACCTGTCTGAGGCTGATTGTTTACAGGACATATTTAGAGGCTCTCAGATGATTGCTGATGCTACCAAAGCCTGTTATATTTTCTGTGGCATCTTGAGTTTAGAGGACTTCATAATCGTATTTTGCTCTCTTCCCATCTTGATCTGCAGCACACAATCCCCACCTCTTACTTATTTTTGTGTCACCACTTGGGTTTTTTTACATTTAATAGTTTTGAGGTTCATTTGCATTATGTGTTTTCGTTTAATCAAATTGTTCGGAAAAGTTGTAATTGTTTAGACTTTCTATCCTTGTATTATCTTTCCTTCTATAACTGAATAGAAAGGTTGATTGGTCATTTTATTTGATCTCTCACGCTGATTATGTTATCTGTGCACTTCACTCGGAAATTTAAGGAATTGATTTAGTCGAGAATCAATGGAACTCAGAAATATTAAAATATGACAAATTGGAGAGCAGAACCCCAATTGCTGTAGGAAGTTTCCATCCGCAGTGGAAGTGATTGAAATTCTTGAGTGGCTGTGGCGAAGCTCGTATTTGCTACCAGCAATAGAATTGAGATGTAGAGTAAGAAGTGGATAATCTCATTGCTTGATATAATTCTGAGAAGCAATGTACATGTGGTCTTGAGGAGTCCATCTTGAGATATGGCTTCTCACCATATGGTACTAGACTAAGTTGTGATGGGCAAGGACTGATTCGTATGTAGATTGAAAATGGAGTCTTTGTTGATTTTGTTCCGAGTGATTTTTACATTTTTTGGCAAGGAAAATTCTGGCACCACACCGGATGAAATGCTCATGAATCCTCGAGAATTATAAAATGCCGCCTGCTTCGCTACATTCGATGATGGTGCACACAAGGATGCATTAAGAGGTCTATTTTCAGTTCTTAACATGCCATTACCGAGAGAGTTGAGTTACACGAAGATCACAAGTAAGATTAATCTAACATCGCGTTACAAGAGGGAGAGAGAGAGCGGGAGAGAGTGGGAGAGAGATACAAAGGGGGGTTGGGTTGGTTGTTCCAAACAACAAAGGGACATTATGTATAATAATAGTCCTCTTAATGGAACTTGAGGCTAGTCAAGACGTTGTTGTTGACAGGGTCGGCCAAGTGATCCAGGAGGTTTTGGAAAGGGCCAACGCCTGTCACAAGACCTTGTACAAAGTAACCCAGTATGGCCAACATGGCCAACCTCCCATTCTTTACCTCCTTGAGCTTCAAGTCCTTGAGCGACTTCTCGTCCTTTCCAAAGCCAAGAGGGTTAAACAAGGGTCCCCCAGGGTAGGCTGGCTCCCCAGACCCTCCCAAATACTTCTCAAACCCCAAGAAGTACTGTTTGCCCATGGATCCTGGCTTGGCCCAGTCTTGAAACCTCCTGTGCTCTGCAAATCCCATCAGTGCCATCTCAAACACAAAAAGAGTGTAATTGTCTGCCCAGTAATTGTACGTCCCAGCCGGCGGAATTACGCCAGTTTTGAACCAAGGGAGGGCTGTTTCCTGGGGGATAAGGCCAAGCTTCCCAAATATCTCCGGTGCTATTGCACCCACTGCACCCAGCATGGCATAACGTCCGTTGATGACCTCGCCATAGGCCAACCACTTGGGCTCAATGAATCCTCCTGTACCTTCAGGATCCGAGAGGCCTAGAGGGTCGAATCCGTAGTCACCCGGGAGGCTGTAAATTTTATATTAATTAATATTCAAAGAAGTGGATCAAATATGAAGAGTACTATATGACATATCGAAGCCTAAGTAAACCACAAGGAAATTAATGGAAATTGCATGATGCATGAGTTACCTGCCGTCCAAGTAAGAAAGGCTCTGCTTGGATGCAAACCACAAGGGTCTATCTCCTTGCTGAAATCAAATTAATCAAGCACATAAACATAGATTAGATAGAATTAATGTACACTTTGGACACACACAAACACACACACACACACACACACACACATATATATATATATATATATATAACGATCTACTTACACTAACCGAATACTTTTCTTAGTAGATAATAAGAAGAAACAAACCTTAACAGGTGGAGTGGCTGCTGCCCTTACTGCAAAGGAAGCTTTTCTTGAGAAGCCAATTGGAGATTGGAGTGGTCTTGCTCCTAGTATCTGTCTGGTAACCTCCACTGACGAGGTAAGAGATGATGATGATACCAGCGCTTGCGTTGCCATTTCCTTCTCTCTTTCTCTCGCTCTCTACACCGCTTTTTATGATCAAAGTAGTGGGCAGACTGCGAGAAACTGATTATCTAAAGAATGAGATCCAGTATTTACAACGACAAACAAATATGGGCCAAGCTGAGCCACTGCTTGTAGTTGTGGGCACGGTGGCACTGATTTTCTGGCTGTTATGTGAGCTGACCCGACTTTCAGTTTCAGATTAGGTTAGGATCTGATTCTCCAACAAGGAGTGCACACGTGGCTTCATTGGATAAGGGATTTCCAGTTGAGTTATATCTTCTATTCAACCATGGCATAAAAGTTCCATTTTTTTCCCACCAGTCAATCAATGACAAATCAGCAAGAGCAAAATTAAAAACAAGAGTAAAGAGCACCGGATTATACCTCCTAATATACTCTTAAAGCCTGAAACACCCAATATCAAACGAACCCATTCTTTCTCTCTTCCAAAAAAAAATCAAATCCTCCAACAAATCTGTAACGCCCAGGCCGATCCCATGCCCAGCAGGCTGCCACCCACCGCATGGCCGTAGCAGGCAGCACCCATGCCCAGCAGGCTGCCACGCACCTCCCAGCCGGCCGGAACAGGCTGGACCCACGCCGCGCAGCCCACCGCCCAGCCCACGGCTGCTCTGGCTGTACACCACCACTGCTCCTGCTGTTGTTGATTTGCTTTTGTGATTTGTATAGTTGCAGTGGATTGATGTTGTTTTTGATGTTGGCTTCTGTGAAGTGTGGTATTTTTTTATTTAGGTTCAGACCATTTCGTAAGCTTTGATTGTTTTGGTTTTATGTTTTGGATTGAAATTATCTAGTGCATCCAAATTTATTTTGTAACTTGTAATAAGGTAGCTTGTCACCCATTTAGTGGTGGGCAAAAACATATAGAAGACGCGCTCAGTGCAGTTTTGCTCTCCCTCAGGTACTCCACTCGCACGTGGCGGCCTGTATATCATCATTTATTTATATTTTTATTTGCTGGCTCGTGAAATTTTTAAATGTGCGATTGTTCTTTGAGATTGCATGAAATGAAGTAATTGTGTAATTAATGCAATACGATCCCAGATATCCTAGATAGATATTGCTCACCATTAAATAATATTGATTGTTTTCTCCTAATTTTATTTATTTATTTCCCCCATAGGGGAATCCATTCGTTGAAGCCATGGTTGGCTTGGTTGTGATAAAACTTTTAATTTTGGCTGGCCTTTAATTTTATTGAACCATTTTCGTTTTGCGGATTTTCTTTTTTAACGATCTGCTTTACATATTTTTATTATTGAGGCCTGGCTAAATATTTATCATTTATCTTCATATATATATATATATATATATATATATATATATAGGGTTTAGGGTATATATAAAACAAACAAAAAACAAAAAATATTCCAATATCTGACAATCACACTTCAATACCCCATTCACCGGCATCTGTGAACAGTAAGCACGCCGGTAACGTGGCACATGCCGGTGACTTGGCACATGTTTTTTGTATCTTAGTTATGAGTTCATGTTGCACAAAGAAATATGATTTTTTCTTGTATGCATGCAGAAAAAATGTTCACAAGGTAATGGTGGCCTACTCGTATAGAACCCTATGAAACCGTGAATGGGGTGTTGTAGTGTGATTGTTGGATATTGGAATATTTTTTGTTTTTTGTTTTATATATATGTATATATATATATATATATGAAGATAAATGATAAAATATTTAGCCAGGCCTCAATAATAAAAATATGTAAAGCAGACCGTTAAAAAAGAAAATCTGCAAAATGAAAATGGTTCAATAAAACTAAAGGCCAGCCAAAATTAAAAGCATTATCACAACCAAGCCAACCATGGCTTCAACGAATGGATTCCCCTATGAGGATTTAAGAAGTAACTAAGATGGGAAACTCAATTCGCAATCTAACATCTCCTATTCTAATGCATAATCATATCAACATGACAACTCTAAACACTGTCAATTAATCAAGTAAATCATCCAGTGCATAATAGTCTTGCTTAACTAAAATCATAGGAAAAAAAAAACACTAGATTAGGCCACACACTACTTACTCTATCTGTTCGACTTAATACAGTTATGCAATGCAACAAAAGCTGGTCAAAGATGTAGTTTTATCTAAAAATATTAAAAAGCCCATACTATGAAATACAATTACCTCTAGCAGTTGAAATCATAAACATTGATACAACAGATCACACAAATACAAGATTCCTAACAGAATTCCAAAGAAGACACAAAAACTTAACACTCATTTCCAAATGCAGCAAAAGGTCAACCTTGCACATGATTCAAGAATTACACGCATCAGAATTGAAAATGAAATTTATAAAGCTTTATATGGCATACAATCCACATCAGAATCCTAAATTGTATTTGTGTGGTATTCCCTCACACACTAACAGCATCAAGAAAAATCATGAGGATTAGCACCTTGTGTATGATACAATAAAATGATAATAATACTACCATTATGAATTTAGAACAATGTCAGTCTCTTTCTTTACGTACAGAAGCATGCCCTCCTAAATCTGAATTTTGCAATATCAAGGATTTGCATAACAAACAAGAATAATAACCCATCACTAAAGTCAGAAACTATCTAAAAAAACATTATTGTAATTTGTGGTTGTTAAGGCGACACGATAACTTAAAATGAGCATTCCCACACAATTTAGTTCTTACTCTCTAAGCAGATTCTGCAACCATCTTCACTTCCTCAAGTAAATTATAATCTACACATAATATTCCAAAACAGAAAAGTATTGGTATAAACATGTAAGAAAAGTAGCAACCTTCATCAATCAAGTTATAACATACTCACTAAGATTTTAAGAAATAACAAAGAATTATTTCAACCCGTTTAGAGAAAAAATAATGAGCTTCTCCAAGCAAATTATAAGCCACCTATGAAAATGTATTCAAGCCTATAAAAAGGGTATTGAATCTGACACTAAAGGAGCAATAGGAGGGAATTTCAATTTAAAAAAACCACAGGTACTAAAATTTATAAGTCACATAAAGAGCATCACAATTTGATTAAAAAAACACAATGTAGAAAACTTCCTCAAGGAAATTATAATCCATGAATAGGAGGGGGGAAAAGTCCATAATTGCCACGTAGTTCCCAAAATATCAAGAGAAAATACCAAATTTTCACAAGCTAATGGTGGCCTACTCATATAGAACCCTATGAAACCGTGAATGGGGTATTGAAGTGTGCTTGTCGGATATTGGAATATTTTTTGTTTTTTGTTTTTATATATATATGAAGATAAATGATAAAATATTTAGCCAGACCTCATTAACTCAAGAATATTAAATAGATGAACATTAATGACAGGAAATATTTATGGCTACTATTTTTTTTTTTTTGATAAGTAAAAGCCAGTTTTATTGAAAGCGTAAAGGCGCCCCAAAGTACACCGGGAGTATACAATAGGATCACCTAGCTAGAAAGAGAAAAGCGAACAAGGAAGTCATTATAGCTAATCGACACCGGGAAGATATACGCTACAGTCCATAGATACAAAGTGTGTAGACATAAGGATAGTAAATCTTCCAAAGACCCTTCCAGATCTTCAAAACACCTATTGTTCCTCTCCCTCCAAATGCACCAAAAGAAGCACGTAGGCACCATTTTCCAAACCGCAGCGCTCCCTCTCCTTCCCATAGACCACCAACAAGCGAGCAGGTCCGAAACCCGTCTCGGCATTACCCAAGACAATCCAAACCGCCCAAAGAAGGCGCACCACAAAGCGTAAGCTACCTCGCAATGGAGAAGAAGGTGGTCCACCGTCTCCTCATCCTTCTTGCACATCCAACACCTGTTTGTCACGATCACATGCCGCTTCCTTAGGTTGTCTAGGGTCAGAATTTTGCCCATAGCTGCCGACCACACAAAAAATTTTGCCCATAGGGTCAGAATTTATGGCTACTATATGAAGAGAAAATACCAAATTTTCACAAGCTAATGGTGGCCTACTCGTATAGAACCCTATGAAACCGTGAATGGGGTATTGAAGTATGCTTGTCGGATATTTGAATATTTTCTGTTTTTATATATATATGAAGATAAATGATAAAATATTTAGCCAGGCCTCATTAACACAAGAATATTAAATAGATGAACATTAATGACAGGAAATATTTATGGCTGATTCGAGGTAGCCAGGCCTCTCAACATGGAAATAATTCCAAATAAGATTCAACTTCCTTTCTCCTCATGCGATTCTCTTTAAATAAACAAATTTTCCAATTTGAATTCGACCAAATCCAACTTCTTATAACTGTCCAAGATTAACACCCATTTAAGCAAGTTTCTAAATTAAATTTTCACCAAATCAAATTTATCTTATTTGCCCAAGATTGACGCGTCGTTCAAATTTATTGTTGAGATAATTTCCCAATCAATCTCAAATTAGCAAAATGTAAAAGATAATTAGAGAAATTCAAAACCAGCAAACAAAAGGGTGGCTGAAATCAAAGAAAATACAGAATTTGAAAGACGAAAGCACACCTATTCGCATAGAACACCGTGAAATCGTGCAAAGGGTATTGATATTTGAAGCCAAAATAGCCAACTACCACCGGGAATTAGAGAACTTTCAACGCAGCAAACAAAAGGCTCTCTGAATTCCAAAAAAAAAAAAAGGGCAGAGAAATTGATAGAGAAAAGTACCAGAGACGAGCAGATTATCGTCGAACTGAGAGAGCGGGACGAGCAGTGTCTGGCTTCTCTTTCCCGTACACCCAGCGCGTTGCATTTGAGCTTTGACGCAAGGAAGGCTACAAGAGCGCAGGGGGCAACTGGACTCCTGTACTTTGATGGGTTCTTTTGCACTCCTCACACAAAGGTGGGTCTTTGGCGCTTGGGTTCGTCGGATCTAGGTCTTCTTGGCCCTCCATTTCACTACAAACACTAAAGAGAAAGAGGAAGCCACACCAGTGCCGGTGGGGGAAAACCCATGGGATGGTGGGAGGGATAAAATGGATTTGGGAAGAAAATGGGGGAAAATTTTGGGAGGAAAGCGTTTCGCAGAAATGATTTTGAGAGAGGGAGAGGCGATTTTGAATGGGTTTGGGGAAAAATTTGTGGGAAAATAGTCGTGGGAATGGTTTTTTTTTTGGGGAACGGGTTTTGAAGCGTTTTTTATTTTTTTATTTTTTTAATTTGGGGCAAACGTGGCATGTGCCACGTCATCCGCGTGCTTACTGTTTACACACGCCGGTGTCCCTAATATCATTACTCCTCTTAAATATTGACACGGCATCTAAATCCTTAGTTCACTTGCTTTAATAGTGCATGGCATGTGGACCCCACAAAATAAATCTTGAAACCCACAAAATCAAAAGCAGACATAACAGCAATAAATTATCTTTGTGGGTACATCACTAGAAATTCATAGTTTTTTTTTGCCAATAACTCTTCATCTCAAAGATTTAATAATTAACTATCAAAGAAATGAGATTCAAAACATTATTCCCCTGTATCAGTTCAAAGAACAAAAACCAAGATCCTCTATACAGCTAGAAAAAAGTCAAGAAAACGCATATAACAACTTACGGAGCAAACATGTTAGATAAAACCTCAAATTTTCCAACACACCTGATTAGTAAGAAAAGTATTTTCAAGAAAAATTACAAATGCAAATTAGCTTGATGTCATTCATGTATTTTCGAGATAATTTGATTCAAAATTCTTAACAAAGATTATTAACCTGGTCGTGTACATACCTTTAGAGGATTTGCAACAAAAATGCGAGAAAGAAGATGTTTACAATATTGAGATATGTGAATGTAGTCTTAAATCTTGTATTGCATAGCCATTATTCGCTGCAGAAGAAATGGTAAAGCTATTAAATTGTTAAAATAAGAAACCTAATAATTTCAAGGATGGCCAAAATGAAGGTAAATTACATTGATGGTTTTCTTGAAATTCTTCGGATCCTGTGGATCTTCAAATGAGTATGCTCCCACTAACATAACATAAAGAGTCACTCCACATGACCACACATCCACCAACTGAACAAACACAAAGCAAACTTAAATAGTAACTTGCAAAGCAAATGGCATTCATATTGCACAAAAAAGAAACAGGTGAAACAAGAGGGTGGAACGTAGTTTGACATTTTTCTTATTCTTCTCAAGCTGGAGAAGTGTTCAACTACTTGCCTTCTGAAGTGTCTCATACATGATTAGGCTTTGCAGTGAAGCAAATATTCTACTACAAAAGGATAGTTTTTATTCATAATATAATGATTAATTTGGGTATTTTCCTTTAAAAAAATTAAAATCTGCGTTTGCTATATCGACTTCATGGGCAGAACATAACAAAGGATCACATATGACACCAATAAAACAAATACTACAAGTACAAGACAGTAACACGGAGGGGGGGATGGGGTTCTTTTAGATTTCAACTCATCTAGTGAAAGGTTAAATCCTAGTACTTGAAACACCACTTGAGCTAAAACATAAAAATCTTTGAAGATTAATTTGAAAAATTTTCAACTCGTCACAACCAATTGACATACAGTCTTAGGTGTCTTTAAGAATAATTACAAAACACAAATGGTCTAGTTATAAAGTGAATCCAAATCGGACTTAATACTGCAGAGAAATGAATCATGTAAAGAAAGTAATACACACTACTAAGGTTTAACAACATAACTAATCTAAATTACCTTCCCATCATACTCTCTTCGAGAAAGAACCTCGTGTGCAATATATGCTGGAGTTCCAACAGATGATTTGGGTCTTGAATGCAAGAGAGAGGACTACACAAATAAAGCTAATCAGAGGATAAAAATTTAGATATACATCGGAGAAAGTTTTCCCACACTAAGCTTAATCTGTCCTTAAACCTTTGAATAACCAAAATCACATATTTTGAGACGTGGAGCAAGGCTTCAATCCAGCTTCAAATATTTGTGGCATATTTGCTTCAGACAAGGAATTAAAGGGAAAAGTCAAACTCATGTAGAGAAAGAAGGCAAATTACATATCAGGACATTTATATACATAATATATTCCTAGAATTGAAAAAAAAAAAAAAAAAAAAAAAAAAAAAAAAACCCACTAATCTTTTGATATCTTTTACCGTAGAGAGCCCGTTTGAGGGTGGGTTTTTAAACCAAATTACAATTTTGGAGTATTTAAGATTGGGATTTTAAAAATGTAAATTTTAAAATCGTGGAAAAATCTTGTGCAATTTTAATATGTTTTACCAAACGCTTATGCAATTTTAAAAAGTGACAATTTCAAAAATGCAATTTTTAAAGTCGTACTCCCAAACGGGCTCAGAATGACAATAGCACACTCTCGAAATAAGCTACTGGAAAAAATATATGGCTTGAAAGTAGCAAAGAAAAATACATGAACAAAATTTATAATATTTTATACTCTGTTTGGCTGCTTAGAAACGCAAGGGGAAAAAAGCATATGTAATTTAGATCTTTGTATTCATTTTTCTCTTATATTGCTAAATTTGTTTTCATAAGTAAAATCATCCTTTTAAATCACACATACTGTGAGATGCAAAAAAAAAAAAAAATCTTTTTAGGTCTTTTCCAAAATATTCTCAGCAAACAAAAATGAAAGTATTCCCATGATTAAGGAACCAGAAATTTGTGAAGGTGGAGCTCACTATAAGTCAAGAACAACAAACAAACCTCATCTTCACTAAACCTTCAGGCAGCACAAATTCTCTCAAATAGCTCTCTTGTTGGAACAAGTGGCTCATATTCTACTACTGGCTCATTGAGTGTAATTAGTTGATGTGGGTGGGGACAAATAAGTTGTGGAGGGTATTTTGGGGTTTTTCAAAATACTTACAATTAGGGTTTTCCTATAAATATGTTATGTTGTAATCCTATATTATTGAATAGTAAAATATAGCCGCACTCTCTCCTGTGGACGTAGGCACATTGCCGAACCACGTAAATTTGTGTCTCGACTCTCTCTTTTCAAATTTCATATTATTCATCATTGTTATACACGGTAACAACAATTGGTATCAGAGCCTAGCTCTACGATGGCTGGGATTGGCACATCTTATTCACAATTTGACGTGATGAAGTTCGATGGATCCGATAATTTCGGCTTATGGCAAAGACATGTCAAGGATTTGTTGGTGCAATAAGGGATGGTGAAGGCATTATATAGGACGAAACCAGAAGGGATGGCAGACATAGATTGGAAGGAACTTGAGGCGAAAACAGTGGCTACTATTCGGCTTTGTCTGGGAGATGACGTGATGTATCATGTCTTGGACGAAGAATCTCCGGCGGCAGTTTGGTTGAAACCGAAAAGTCGGTATATGTCAAAGTCGTTGGCGAACAAGCTCTATCTAAAGCAGCAGTTGTACGGCTTGAAGATGGCGGAGGGCTCGGATTTGAGCCAACACATCAACGTGTTCAATTAAGTGATCAGCGATTTGAAGAGGGTTGATGTAAAGTTCGAAAACGAAGACAAGACGTTCATGCTATTGAATTCACTCCCAACTTCTCCTACGTATGAGAATTTGGTTACAACTCTGACATGGGGGAAAGAGACCATGGAGTTAGAGGACGTTACAGGAGCCTTGTTGGCTTTTCATCAGAGGAAGAAAATCAATTATGAAAGTTCTCAAGAAGAAGGGCTAGTTGTAAAAGGTAACCAAGAGCGTGGAAAAAGTATTAACAAGGGTGGTTCGAATGACAAGAATTCTTGGTCAAAGTCTAGGAAGAGGAAGGACATCATCTGTTATAAGTGCGGAAAGAAAGGGCATATGAAGCGGGATTGTCCAGACTGGAAGAAGAAAAAGGACGACGAGAATTAAGGTTCCTCAAGGTCTGTGAACGTAGTAGAGGAAAATTTAGACAATTCTGATTGTGATATGCTTTCCATTGCATCTAATTCAGAGCATCCTGTGGGTTCTTAGATTCTGGACTCAGCATGTTCATTTCACATAACGTCAAACAGAGATTGGTTTGACACCTATTGGTCAGTTAATTTTGGTATAGTTACTATAGGTAATTGTGCACATTATAAAATTACTGGCATAGGTAATATCAGAATTAAGATGTTTGATGGTGTGATTAGAATATTATATGATGTTAGATAAGTCCCAGAAGTGGAAAAAAATCTAATTTCATTAGGCACCTTAGACTCAAACGGTTATGGTTATAAGCCTGAAGGTGGGGTTATGAAGGTAACTAAGGGTGCGATGATATTGATGAAAGAGCAGAAAAGTTCAAAGAATATCTATAAACTGTTAGGAAGTACAATTGTAGGTGGAGTCGCCTCTGTGGAGTGTGAGTCTGATTGTACTGTTTTGTGGCATATGCGGTTGGGTCATATGAGTGAGCGGGGCATGTTGTAACTTCATAAGAGAAATCCATTGAAGGGTGTTAAAAAGTGCAAGCTTGATTTTTGTAAGTTCTGTATTCTGGGAAAGCAGAATTGGGCACAATTCAAGACTGCCACACACAAGATAGAGGGTATTCTGGATTATGTTCATTCTGATGTTTGGAGACTAGTGAGGACAGCGTCACAAGGAGGACATATGTATTTCGTGATCTTTATTGATGATTTCTCCAGAAAAGTTTGGGTGTAGTTCATGCGGCACAAATCAGAAACGTTTGCCAAGTTCAATTTGTGAAAAGCTGAAGTGGAGAACCAAATTGGGAAGAAGGTTAAGTGTCTCATGACAGATAATGGAACTGAGTATACAAACGACAAGTTCAAGGATTTTTGTGAGTAGCATGATATAAAGAGGCATTTCACAGTACACAAGACACCACAACAAAATGGTGTGACAGAAAGGATGAATAGGTCTGTTGCAGAGAAAGCATGATGTCTCAGGTTAAATGCTGAACTTGAAAATATTTTCTGGGAAGATGCAGTGAGTATGGCATGCTACTTGATCAACAGGTCATCAAGGGTAGCACTAGATGGAAAAGTTGTAGAGGAGGTGTGGACAGGTAATGAGGTAGATTACTTTGGACTGAGAGTATTTGGTTGTCCAGCCTATGTGCACATACCTAGTGAAGAACGATCGAAACTTGATCCGAAGTCTAGATAGTGTGTCTTTCTCGGATATGGGAAAGGGGTTAAAGGTTACAAGTTTTGAGATCCGAAGGCAAATAGGGCTGTGATCAGTAGAGACGTGGTTCTTGATGAAAATTCCATGTTGAAGAGTACTCAGGGTAAAGAGCAGCAGGTGCTAGAAAGCAATAGCAGTGATAAATAAGTGGTGCAAGTGGAGTTAGAGACTCCTGTGCAGGAGAACACTTCTTATAGGGTACAGAGACCTCTACTTCAGGAGTTAAGGAGCATCACTATAGCCATGGACAGGCCTACATGTACTATCAAGCCATTAACCAAGTACGTTTTTGAAGACATGGTTTCTTATGCTCTTGTCATCAGCAGCAGAGATCTTACTACTTTTCACGAGGCTGTCAATAGCTAAGAGAAGAGTAAATGGGTGGGTGTTATGGGGGAATCTCTGCATAAAAACCAGATGTGGGATTCGGTGGAGCTTCTAGAGAGGAAGAAGGCGATAGGGTATAAATGGGTGTTTAAGAAAAAGGAAACAGTATCAGAAAAAAGGGGGGGAAAAGTTCAAGGCTCACTTAGTAGCAAAGGGTTATTCACAGCAAAAAGGGGTTGATTATGAGGAAATATTTTCTCCAGTGGTCAGACATACTTCTATCTGAGCGGTATTGGCGTTGGTAGCTCATTATGACATGACATTGGAGCAAATGGATGTGAAGATAGCTTTTCTCCATAGTGATTTGGAGGAACAGATTTACATGGAGCGGCCAGAAGGGTTCAGTCAACCTGGACAGGAGTACTTGGTCTGTAAATTGAAGAAGTCACTTTATGGGCTGAAGTAGTCTCCAATGCAGTGGTATAAGCGGTTTGACCCCTACATGATCAGAATTGGCTACAAGAGATGTGAGTATGACTATTGTGTCTATGTGAGGAGCCTTGATGATGGCTCATTTATTTTTCTGTTACTATACGTAGATGATATGCTTATTGCAGCAAAGAGTATAGTAGAGTTTAACAAACTGAAGGTTTTGTTGACGATTGGGATTAAATAGAAAAGAAACAAAGGTTGAGATTTAACCAAGAACATTTCCATCCAAACTGTGTCCGTTTTAGGTGTTGTAGTTAAAACAGTTTTGGTTTGCAAACAATTCTCTAACATCAGTATTAAGTGAGATAAGGTTAGATGCTTACTTGAGAAAACAACGATGACCAGCGGCGCAACAACAAGGAGCAGCCCACGAAAAGAGAACCCAACTTGTCTTGTTTCTCTTAAGACCGCACAATATTTTTAGGAGCAATAGCCAGTTGGGTGATGGGGTAGGTATCTTGCATCTGGATTTCTGGTTAGGTTTTTTTTTTTTTACTCTTGTACTCTTTCTTTGAAGCAACAGAAGTGGTTGACAAGAAATCAAAAATAAAGAAAAAAAATGCTCCGCCTTTTCTCCTCAATTTCTTCTCTGAATCCAAATCGGTTTAGGTAGATTTTTTTTACTCCTTTCTCCACCATTCCTTCTCTGAATACAAAATCAGTTTAGGTAGATTTTGTTTTTGACTTCTGTAAACTTTTCTGTAGCAAATGAAAAAAAAAAAAAAAAAAAAAAAAAAACTTCAGTTTACCCCCCTAAATTTCTAGCCGATTTGACAAAACCCTTCTTAACTTTCAAATCACTCACTTTGGACCCCTGAACTTTGATTTTCTCTCACTTTGGACCCCTCTGTTAGTTTTCAATATTAAAGTCAAATAATTTGACTTTTTATGCCCATTATACCCTCACTCAAAAATTACACCGTTTTAGGCCCCAAAACTACAATACCCACCCAGCCCAAAACGACGTCGTTTTGGGCATTAAAATTATTTTTTTAAAAAAATATATATATTAAAAAAAAAATCGTTCGGGGTGGCTGGAGCCACCCCCATGGCCGGTTTAGGGGTGGTCGAGCTACCCCTAGGCCTTCTGGGGTGGTCCGGCCACCCCCAAAATGCCACAAAAAAAAAAAAGGGATCGGGTGTTTTAGGGGTGGCCGGACCACCCCCAAGGGCCTAAAGGTGGTTCAACCACCTCCATATCGGCCGTATGGGTTGGACAAAACTGCCCCCAAGGGGCTGGGGGTGGTCCGGCCACCCCCAAAACACCAGATCCCCCCCCCCCCTCCCCACTTTTTTTGGCCTTTTAGGAGTGGCCGGACCACCCCCTTGGCCATGGGGGTGGTTTCTCCACCCCCATACCAGCCATGGAGCCACCTGCTTCGCCAAAACGGGGTGGTCCGGCCACCCCGTTTTGGCCAAGCCACCCCCTCTGTTTTATATATATAATTTTGTCTAGCCCAAAACGGTGTTGTTTTGGGCTAAAGGTGGGTGCTATAGTTGTGGACAATTTCTGGGTGCTATAGTTGTGGACAATTTCAGAATTTCAACTGGCTGATTGAGATTATAATGGGCATAAAAAGTCATACCATTTGAGTTTAACGTTGGAAACTAACAGAGGGGTCCAAAGTGAGAGCAAATTAAAGTTCAAGGGTCCAAAGTGAGAGATTTGAAAGTTCAGGGGTCCTTTGTCAAATCGGCTGGAAGTTTAGGGGGGCAAACTAAAGTTTCCAAAAAAAAAAAAATTGATTTTCTTTCATGCCCATTCCTTCTGAAGCTTCCTTCATAAAAGGACCAAAAAATCTTTCTAAAAAGGGAAAATTACAGTTTACCCCCCCAAAGTTGTCAGCGATTTGCAATTCCGCCTCCAAAGTTTCAATTTTTGCAATCCACCCCCCTAAAGTTTCAATTTTTTGCAATTCAGGCACTCCGTCAGTCAAACCCGCTTTGACTGACGGAACAGTGACCACGTGCGACGCACGTGGTCACTTTATGGGATTTAGTGCCCAAAATACCCCCATCAATTGGTTACACCTTGACCCACGCCCAAACCCATCTTACCCACGCCCCCGACCCTGCTGACCCGACCCAACCCAACCCAACCCAAACCAGACTTAAAACAACTAATCAAACACGTGAAATCAGGCATTCCGTCATTTTGCTTGGTTCTCCTTGCTGACTCACGAGCGAAAGGGACCCGAGAGAGGTAGAACCCACCTCCGACAGCCACGCGACAAGCTACCCGACACCCACTCGAGATCAACCCAAAGTTCCATCTGTTGCACATTTGTGTACGACGAGGTGAGATTTTGCCCTTATTTGATTCGTAAATTTCCACCGAAATGTGTAGTATCGTTCTAGGGTTTTTCGTAAATTGGGGTTTTCTTGAGGGGTTTTTAATTTGGTAATCCCTAACTCTGTGATGTTGATTTATTGTTAACAAATTTTTGTTTTCTATTGTATATTGATTTATTGCAAAGAGAGAGAGAAATGATGGAGTATACCTCAAGTTCTGGAGCTTCATCTTCACCGCAGAGGCTTTGTTACTGTGAGCGGCCGATGGTTGTAAAAACAGCTCAAACAGAGCACAATTTCGGGAGGAGGTTTGTGGGTTGTGAAAATTACAAGGCACGTTTTATGTTTATGATCAGTGTTGCGAAAATTTGGGCAAGTTCTTCAAACACGTGATTTCTTGTTTATGGTTGTAATTTTTGTAGGGTGTTCTTTAGGGTTTAGGGTAAGTATTGATAATTTCTTGTTTATGGTTTTAATTTTCGTTGTTGGTTATGTGTGTTTAAGTTGAGTAGTGATGGTTGTGGGTTCTTTGTTGGGTTATTTTAGGGTTTAGTTATTTGTTATAATTTGTTTAGGTGTGATGCTTGTGTAATGGTTGAAAACCAAGATTTGTGCAAGTTCTTCAAACTCTTTATCCATTTCTTGTTTATGGTTGTAATTTTTGTAGGGTGTTCTTTAGGGTTTAGGGTAAGTATTGATAATTTCTTATTTGAGTTTCTTGTTTATGGTTTTAATTTTCGTTGTTGGTTATGTGTGTTTAAGTTGAGTAGTGATGGTTGTGGGTTCTTTGTTGGGTTATTTTAGGGTTTAGTTATTTGCTATAATTTGTTTAGGTGTGATGCTTGTGTAATGGTTGAAAACCAAGATTTGTGCAAGTTCTTCAAACTCTTTATCCATTTCTTGTTTATGGTTGTAATTTTTGTAGGGTGTTCTTTAGGGTTTAGGGTAAGTATTGATAATTTCTTGTTTAGGGTTTTAATTTTCGTTGTTGGTTATGTGTGTTTAAGTTGAGTAGTGATGGTTGTGGGTTCTTTGTTGGGTTATTTTAGGGTTTAGTTATTTGTTATCATTTGTTTAGGTGTGATGCTTGTGTAATGGTTGAAAACCAAGATTTGTGCAAGTTCTTCAAACTCTTTATCCATTTCTTGTTTATGGTTGTAATTTTTGTAGGGTGTTCTTTAGGGTTTAGGGTAAGTATTGATAATTTCTTATTTGAGTTTCTTGTTTATGGTTTTAATTTTCGTTGTTGGTTATGTGTGTTTAAGTTGAGTAGTGATGGTTGTGGGTTCTTTGTTGGGTTATTTTAGGGTTTAGTTATTTGCTATAATTTGTTTAGGTGTGATGCTTGTGTAATGGTTGAAAACCAAGATTTGTGCAAGTTCTTCAAACTCTTTATCCATTTCTTGTTTATGGTTGTAATTTTTGTAGGGTGTTCTTTAGGGTTTAGGGTAAGTATTGATAATTTCTTGTTTAGGGTTTTAATTTTCGTTGTTGGTTATGTGTGTTTAAGTTGAGTAGTGATGGTTGTGGGTTCTTTGTTGGGTTATTTTAGGGTTTAGTTATTTGTTATCATTTGTTTAGGGTTTAGGGTTTGAACATGCCTTACTTCTCGCGCATGGCTTCTAGTGTCAATATATAAGAGCATCTAGGGTTAGGCGTGATGCTTGTGTTTAGGTTTAGGGTTTAGGTATCGAATTTTATGTGTAATGGTTTTTCAACTACACTATCATATTCAATAGTGTAGCAAAAAAAAAAAAAAAAAAAGATTGTGAAAAAAACTTTAACCATTTACCTATTTTAAATATAACTATAAAAAAAAAGGGTATGTGTAATATTGTATGTGTTTAGATTGGTGATTAATATGTGTTTACTATTTTATAGATCAACCGAGATTGTGGTTACTTTGAATGGGTTGATCCTGAGCTGTGTGCGAAATGTAAAAGGGTTGGAACTTGGTTCTGGCGAAAGCACCAAAAATTGTTGTCAGAAGCAAAGCGGTGTGAAGACATGGTTCAACTTGAAGTCAGTAAGGTGAAGGTAGAAATGGAGAGAGAAAATCTGTGTTTGAAGGTAGAAATGGATAAAGAAATTGCCCGGTATCATAAGGAAGTAGAGATTGGGGAGATCAAACTCCATGCAGTTAAGAAGAATTACCAAACAATTCTTACGTGTTCCTGGGTAATTTGTTTAAGTGTCATTTTCGTTTTGTTGTTTGGATACACTTCAAGTGGTGCGTATGAATGCAAGCTTGGCCGTTTGAAGTTGAACTGAGGTCTATGTAATTTTGAGATGACATTGTGTTTTTTTTATGTTTGTGTTATTTTGGAAGCACAATGTGGTATTTTGTAACATAAGTAATTGTGGGAGCACAATGCCGTACTTTTTAGAGCCGTGCAATTGTAGAAGCTTATTTGAAATGTAATGTACTTTTTAATGAATTTATTAGTTGGTATGAATGTAATTTCCTGTTTTACGTATACACGAATTGCGTGTATGGCATGTCACTTGGGTATTTTGAGTTTTATTTTTTACCTTTTAAAAATAACATTTATCATTTCAATTAAAAAGTGATTTTTTTTTTTTTAGTAATTTTTGATTCAAACAATATTTTAAAAAAAATTAATGTGATGTAAAAAGTAAAAATATTAAGAATTAAAAAAAAAAAATTGAGAAATAGTAAGTGGTCAATGCCAAAGGAGCTATTATTATTATCCTATAAGGTGTATGTATCAAAAGATTAAATTAAAAATTAAGAGCATTCCTATTAATCTTTTCAAAGAATTTGAACAGTAATTTTTAAAATGAATCAAATATCAAATTCCTTATATGACAGAGTGATTTTTCTCTTTCGTGGCGTGCCATATCAGCCACTCCACTGAGAATCGGAGCTGATTTCTGAGGGGAGCAGAGTAGCTTCGAGGCATTTCTACCGTTGGATGACAATACTTTTTTAACTATGGCACCGAAGAAGTCAAGGACTCGCCGGACTGGGTTGGTGCCCAACCGGAGGAATGGCCACCGGCCGCCAAGTTGTATGGCGGGTAGGAGACACTTGCACTTCTTCAAGATCATACTCCCCTCTTCCATTGACGGCAAGAAACTGGTAATGCATGCCTTCTCACTACCACATATGCTTGTTGCTTTGTTTCTTTGTCTTTTCATGTCTTGAAAGGGAGGGATACATTGACTTGAAAATCAAGAATTATATCCAACGATTCCCACTTATCGTACCCATTTTTGTGGTTATGGGTATCAACCTACCACACATGATCCAATGCCCAAATACGACATCAAATAAATTTTATAATGTTATATATATATATATATATATATATATATATAAATGGTATGATGCTTGAAAAAGAATGAGTTAAAAAGAAAAAGCAGAGGGTCCCCTGAAGGGGTGAATTGCTTGGGGAACCATCCTCGCAACTTTATCAATCGCATGTTGAAACCAATCCCCAACCAGGCCTTTAAAATTGCAATACAAAACAAACAACCTTTGGATGCATATATCTTAAAAAATATGTTTTCCTTTTACTTGTAATTTATCTCAACGTCCCTTTTTATCTTCCTGAGATTATATATGAATTAATCTAAATTCTTTGATGACAACAAACTCAAAATAATATCATAAGAAATTGGTAAATTAAAACTAAAAGACGAGAAGGGGAGAAAAAGTGGAAAAAGAAGGCCAAATCAACCTTATGTGTCATATATGTAGCAAAACAAGAATCCGGTTTCTAATACAACGATAGAACTAAAAAATTGCACAACAAATTCAAAGAACAAAGATTGAGAGAGGATCTGAGCTATCCAAGAATTTAACGAATTCAGTAATAATCTGACCCACCGTATGTTGAACTATAATACAAGGCATCTCCAAACACCAATCAATCTCAACGGACCCATGATACGGAATCAACCTCATCCCTTGCTGCCTTATATAATTCAAGCCTTTTCGCACACTGTTGCCTCCTCTCCATCAACGCAGGGTCTTCATCCAACAACTGTGAAAGCTGCTTACCCTGAAATAGAAGCCCAACACTATGATTAATTACTCAAGTAACAGAGATTTTCCATGTTTAACATATAAAAGAAGCCCTCTGGCACACAAGCCTCACAAACAAGCTGGAAACACGTTTGCAGGGTGACGATTTTCACCAAAAGATTTGCTGCCCTCGAATATTTTTGTCAATGATTCACGATAATCTTCGACCATTGAACAAAAAACCTTTAACAAGATGGATTTTTTAATTACCACTATCTGATAATACTGATGAAACCGCACAAAAAAATTTTTGAACAGAATAGGCAAAATAATTTTTTTTCTTTCTTCTAGAGTAAACAATTCAATTCACACTAGAAATAGTTTTTTAACCCCCCCCCCACCCTCAAGAGTCAAGACCAACTACTAGTATGTAGGTTAACCCCATTCCAATATTGCTTCAGCCAATACTAGCATATAGGTTAAGTCTAACAAAAAAACAAAAACTGGAAGTAACATATGGTCAGCAAAACTGAAATTATCTTATAATAGACGTCTGCCCATAAATCAATCAAAAGAAATCATCCTTTTGAGGAAAATACATGGCAGCCCATTTTTTTAAGAAGATTTCAAAATTGGTCAAACAAAAAAATTTTGTGTTTTACACAATCAAAGCCCATACATTGATCTTTAAAACCACAAAGTATTATTTAACAATTAACATCAAAAGTATTATTTAAATTATGTGTTTTACACAATCTAAAGTTTTGAACAGTTAACGGCTTCCACAGAAAAATGGAAGCCTATAATCAAATTTTAAATTAAGATAAATTCATGTGTTTACTATCTCCAATGCATATTGCATTAACCCTTCGAAAAATAGACTTGGTAGAAAATAGAAATACAATCTAAGTCAGAAATAGAACCAAATAGAACCTGATATGCCATATATTAAATAAGCATAAAGAAAAACAACTCCACTCAATGAGATTGAACCAATTACACAATAGATTAATTCAAGTTCCACAGCAAGTAAAAATGCCACTTTACTAATGACTTGTCTGAAAGAAAGTGCAAGGTTTGATCTTACCTTCAATAATTTGTGAACAAAATCAGCCGAAGTACTTGGTCCAAATACCTAAAACAAAATGAACGTATCATTTGCTGTAACAACAGTAGAATCGAAATAAGAAGATCTGGCTATTGAAGTGAAAATAATAATCTAGACGTGTCAAGATGAAGAACTATAAATTGAACACATACCCCCCAGAGTTATGCAAATCGTTGGTGCAAGTAACCAACTAACACATTCACAATTTCCATACAAAAAATGTCCACATTTCCAACCTACTTCCAATCGAGTCGAAACTTACCTGCAACACATTACCAACTTCCTACCACATATGCTGTTATCCATACATATATCCAACAACCAACCACACCACATATATTGTTATCCATACACATTACAAATGAAAATCACATATATTGTTATCCATACACATTACCAAAAAATAAAACATATCAAAACCACAAAAAACACATAAGGCTAGTTGTCCATGACTTTACGGCTTCCATTGTGGATTGAGCCGTTTCCTCTTGCCTTCCATAATTTCAATACCCTTTTCTACTGTTGTTGCAATGCGTTTTCCTTTCAACTTTGCGATATTATCAGACTTTGCTACAGTACCATCAGCATGTGGAGGTGCAGCAGTAGTAGGTGCAGCTACACCACCTCTGCCTGCACCACTTCTGCCTGCAACACTTATGCCTACCCCACCTCTGCCTGCCCCACCTCTGCCTGCAACATCAATGCTTGCCCCACCTCTGCCTGCAACATCAATGCCTACACCACCTCTACCTCCACCACCTCGAATTGCAAATCCCCTCCCCATTTTAGCCCGTCTAGGTCCACCACCCATAGTTTTCCGTCCACTTCCACCACCTCTAGTTCTAGGCCCTGTACGTGAAGGTTGAGGTCCAGCGGGGACCGCTTCAGTGAGGTCAATATGTACAGGAGCCCGGGTCGGTGTACTACGGAAAATACCTCTAATCCTATCAGATGTACGAGTCCTTGATGCAGGACCTCCTGTGACCATTACAGGAATTTCAAGGGCATCTTCTGTACCTTCCACCCTGCCCCATGATGCAGGTAAGGTAATTCCTACCCCAGGTTCAAAGGGGGCGAGATCGTCATTTTGGCCTTCAACAGGTGGAGGTGTTGCGCCTCTTTCTGCTCCAAATCCAGGGGGAGGTGTGTGCTCTCTTTCATCAACAAGTCTGGGGATTACAAATTCACGTGGAGCATGTGTAGGCTGACCTTTCCCCTTACCCTTCTGCAAAATCACAACAAATAAATATATATATATATATAATACAAAATAAATAAGTACTAGATGGTAGCAAAGATGTTATATGTCATATTAGGGTTTATGTGAATAAATGTACAAAGTAAAGACGGCTATCATATAGTTAAGTACCTTGAGTATGGTTGATGCTTGTGGACCAGCGGTTGACCCAGATGCTGTATTCTTCTTCTTCAAGGCCTCTTTATTCTAAACAATACCATAGAAAGTAAGAACAAATTATGAACTAATAAAAATATACCCATTATGCGTTGGGTATGAGAAAACCGACTACTAAAACAACATAATTTCTAAGTACCTTTACTGCATTTGATGACTGGCTGGGACCACCACTGCCACTACTTTTCACCACCTTAGCTTTCTGATAACATCAAATGTAACAATTGTCAAGTGACTACATTTGCCTACAAACCGTAAAAAAATGGCAGTACAAGCGCCTAAAAATGTCTACCTTGCCCACAACACGTGCCTTGCTTTTACCAGTTGATCGAGTATTGGACCCAACACTTTGTGACTGCATAAAAAATTGGAAACAAATATTAGCATGCCATACAAAGTCTAAAATAAGCCAGTTAAAACCAGGTTATCTATTAAGGACGATTTAATAGGGTTGAATAACACTTACACTTGCTGTAGGGGGGGTATTAAGCTGACTTCCTGAAGATTGATTAAGTGGACAGCTCCTTTTATTGTGACCCAAACCAGTACACTTCGCACATCTCATCCTTGCTCCAAATTTCCTAATTCGGTTAGGATTTTTGGGGTCCCTACTCTCATTAGGAGCCCTCTTTCTTAACCTCTTTGGTCTCCCGGGGGCTACTCTAATTGTAGGTGGTTCCAAATGATCATGTCTGGTCTTTATCCATTGTTCCTGACTAGGCATTGGGTAAATTATTGGTGCATATGCCTTCTTGTACGTCTCGATTGTGTAGCATTCATCAACATAGTCCTCCGGATTCCCACAATCATAGAGTACAGCAGCAAATGCATGGGGACAGGGGATTCCAGTGATTTCCCATTGCCTGCAACCACATCGTCTTCTACGTAGGTCTACCACATACTGTTTGTTGCTGGGAGCAGAAACCTCAAACATTCCATCACCAGCATAGGTTGCAATGCAGTTCATTGCATCCAAACCAATTGCCTCCAATTTTTGCACAATCCTAGGGCACAACCTCCCTGTCAACTTCGCAATCCCTTCCCTCTTAGCCTGATATCTCGTCAACAGCTTTTTTCTTATCATTTCCAACATTGTCAAAATAGGCTTGTCACGAGCCTTGAGGATGTATGCGTTGAAACACTCGCAAATATTGCTTACCAGCAACTCACACCTTGGAGCTTCATTAAACCAAGCTCGAGACCACCCACTGGGGTCAAGCTTGTTCAAGTAATCGTATGCATCCTTACTAAGTTTCTTCAATTCTTCCATATGAGTTGTAAACTCATGTTCAGTGTATGCGGTTGCTGCAGCCCATAACTGCTCTTTCAATGCCAATCCTTTATGGCCCTCCAAGTCTCTGAAGTTGGCATACAGATGCCTAACACAAATTCGATGATCCGCCGTTGGAAGCACAGACTCTAAAGCTGGCATCAGACCCTGCACAACAATTTAATAATGCATGAAAAAATGACCAAAATAATACAATTAATTAACAAATTTGTTTAAGTGTGATTTGAAAATTATGAGCAAAAATTAAATGTAACATAACTTACCTTTTGTCTATCCGAAATAAATGTAGGTCTGCAGCCTCTTTCATGCACTCCAAGATCGGACACTAGGGTTTCCAAAAACCATGTCCAAGAGTCCTTGGTCTCAGCTTCGACAACAGCAAATGCGATTGGGTACATATTATTATTCCCATCCCTTCCAACTGCAGCTAACAATTGTCCCTTGAAAGGCCCTTTCAGGAAGCATCCATCCACCCCTATGACAGGCCTACAACCATCAAGAAACCCCTTCTTCATTGCAGCAAGAGAAAAATACAATCTTCCAAATTTGGAAGCACATTTGGGTTTGGCCTGTCAACCTTCATCATCATACAACTTCCCCTATTCGTTTGTCTCAATGTCTCGCAATAATCCCACAGGTGACCATATTGGTTTTCAAGCTTCCCGAATATTTTTTTACATGCCTTGGCCCTAGCCCTGTACATCATACTTGGACTCACATCCATTTTCCACTTTTCCTTCACTTCATGTTGTATGACATTCAAGGGCATATTCGGCTGAATTCGGAACTTCTCAATCAACTTGTTCGATATCCAAGTTGAGTTCACAATGGAGTTCTTGTATTGCCTACCACACACATGTTTAGGCTGCATAGATCTTATCTGAAATGTTTGTTCATCAGAAACCTGCCTTGCATATACTCGGTACCGACACTTGTCATCCCTACACACAACAATAGACTTTCTTCTTTCATTCTTTTTGAACCTAATTTCCTTGCCCCTCAAAAGATTGTACTCCTTAACTGCTTCTCTAAATGTTTGTATGTCTGGGAAAGTCATGTAGAGATGCAGCTCTGGGTTAACTAGGTCCATTCGCTGAAATTCGGGCGTTTTTGTAGATGTCCCTTCAGCTTCTTCATCACTACGGGGTGGTGACTCCAATATGTCACTTCTAGCCAATTCTGAGTTTGTGTCATCATCATCTACTTCTTCAAATTTTTTATTTTTCTTACGCCCACTTTCGGACCTAATAGAAGCATCAGTTTTGCGGGCCTCACCATGGTTCCCATCTTCTTCATCACCTGTTTCTTCCTCCTCACCCTCATTGTCATAACCACCATCACCATCACCAACGGTTCCAGCTTCACTAGTTCCTGCTCCGGTTGCTCCAGTTCCAGTATCGCCTTCGTCAACATCTACATCAAATAAATCCTCGTCATCACTGAGTTTGCCTTTCCACCAAGGGTCATTGTAATCAACCCTTCCCTCCCCTTCATCGTCATCTTCTCCTTCGTAATCCTGAACATCACCCTGACCCTCCCCAAAACACACGACATACAAATGCACAATATATTGCCCTTTATGGCAACCAACCATGAACAATACGTCGGCATCAGAGCTGATTAAATGCAAACCCCCCATTAACGTCTTATCAGGTTCTCTGAAGTATATTAGATCCCCTAGCTTGTACCCGTAGTCTTTACAAATATCTTCAAGCTCAAAAAAAGACAAGTTGTCAGGATCATACCCTTCACCATGAACAGGAACTTCTCCCCCCACGTAATTGCAACCACAACTTCTGTCGAATCTACCGCCATACCTAACCTCGAACATTAGATTCAAAGACATCCTACAAAAATAATGAATAAAATGTATGAGAAGCAGCTTTAAATAAGTTTACCAATATAATTATTGCTTAAGAATGAAGTTATGCAAATCTAAGCTCAAACCCTAAAAATACATGCAAATATTTTGGAAGCAAGACAACCAGGTGATAATTCAAATATTTGTTAGGGTTAGGATTTAGGGTTTAGGTTTCTTAATATTTGAGAGGAATGTGTAGCGTGGTGTCTTGTGTGCACATAACGTAAGCTGGAATGTCACATCAATAATATGAGTTATAATACTACATTGACTGTTAGAGTAAATGATTTTCAACATTGCATGGAATCTAATTTGATTATGTAGCTGATTACAAATTAAAGCCAAATCTGTAAAAATATAGACATGCATAATAGAATAGTGAAGCTAGTTAATTACATTAGAAAGAAAAGGAGAAAAAAAAAAAAAAGGAGGAAAGACTGTTAGAGTAAATAATTTTAACCAATACCCCTAAATCGCACTTATTGAAACCTCTAGCTCAAAAGACCTAAATGGTATAGATTTTACCTTATTATTTATCACTATTTATTAATGAAATACTAAATATTGTTCAAACTTATCCTTACATAAAACTACCCTAGCTATTATAGAACAATCAATCAATCCAATTACATGAAACTCCCACAAACATGATGGTTATTAAAGGTTCATATGTCATACCTTTTTATTTTTTATGTAATACATAATGAAACCCTAAACCCTAAACCCAAGTAACTGCAGCTCTACCCAACGACTTTCAAATTTGGCATTATCATTATTTTAGGGTGTTAATTAATTCAGCTTATCATCTCATCTCCTCTGCTTGAAGAAAAACATATGCCATCTTACCTAACACTAACATCGTATTGGAAGAAAATATATATACATGTTTCTGGAAGAACATTTCTATAATATATTGTGATTCTCTTTTTCTTTTCTTGTAATTAAGTCTTAGCGTAATTGCTGACATTTATGCTTCGTGGAAAAAAAAAATTAACGTAAATTTGGAGCAAGAAAGTCATAATCATATAATTACTAATAGATTTTACTTTCAATCTTCAAAAGGAGAAAAAGAGTTGTATAGTAAGAAGATGAAATAAAATTAATGATATATTCTTCACATGCACATATAACATATTTCATACTGGTTGATGTAACGTGTTTTAAATGTGATATGAGAAACCACTTAAAACACGTTATATGATGTTCTCAATGGCTAACTAAATCGACTGGAGACCACGTCTTATGAAACGAAAGTCACTAGTTCGAATCTCTCTTTTTTTTTTTCTTTTTTTTTGTCTTTTCTTGATAAATGAATGCAAATAGTAGTATTTTTCATAAAATAAAGAGATAATATAGTGAATTAAGATAATAAAATTAGTTTTTTCAACTTTTTAGTCGATTTTATGCTTCTTGAAATGGTGGATAATTGGTGATTAAGTTTTATCAATCCTGGGTAAGTTTTATCCAAAAGAATATTTCAATGACCATTAATCAATTAATAAATAATCAGGCTAATCTTGAAATGAGAAAATTACTGTTTGGCGTGGACCCAACTTCTTTGTCTCTAACATGATATATATATATAGGGGCATTAAATTGGGCAGCTAGTGTGAACTGAGTGATGCTGATAATTAAGAATGCTCATAAATTGGGTTATTTCTTTTTAATTGGTGAATTAATTATTGTATGATTGTTGAATGTTACAATCAATGATGCAACTTCTATATAATCAATTTAAAGGATGTAAAACCGTACGAGGTGAGAACTAAAAGCTTGTGAAATAACTTTTATAAAATCTAAAAAAGTACTAATAGATTTGTTTTGTTTTTTACAAGATAAGAAAATGAACTACAACAACAAACAAACCGGAAATAAAAATCAGAAAATATAGAAGCAATTTAATGATAAAACTCAATTTAGACAAACAGTTAGCTAGCATCTCACTGCTTCGGAGGGAGATCTCCAAAGTGGAAGAAAATTGGGAGTGCAAACTAGAGGACCACTTTTGATATACATGCAAATCAGAAAAGAGGACCACTTTTGATATACATGCAAATCAGAAAAAAACATTGGGACCACTTTTGTTCACACGACAACATTATACAATTTGGGGACCACTTTTGTTCAAACACAAACAACCAAGTTTACTCTCTCTCTTCGCAATAAATCAATATACAATAGAAAACAAAAATTTGTTAACAATAAATCAACATCACAGAGTTAGGGATTACCAAATTAACACCCCCTCAAGAAAACCCCAATTTACGAAAAACCCTAGAAAGCTACTACATGGTTCGGTGAAAATTTTCGAATCAAAATGGGCAAAATCTCACCTCGTCGTACACAAAGGCGCAAAGGATGGAGCTTTGGGTTGATCTCGAGTGGGTGTCGGGTACCTTGTCGCGTGGCTGTCGGAGGTGGGTTCTACCAGCAGAGGGTCCCTTTTGCTCGTGAGTCAGCAAGGAGAACCAAGCAAAATGACGGAATGCCTGATTTCACGTGTTTGATTAGTTGTTTTAAGTCTGGTTTGGGTTGGGTTGGGTTGGGTTGGGTTGGGTCGGATCAGCAGGGTCGGGGGCGTGGGTAAGATGGGTTTGGGCGTGGGTCAAGGTGTAACCAATTGATGGGGGTATTTTGGGCACTAAATCGCATAAAGTGACCACGTGCGTCGCACGTGGTCACTGTTCCGTCAGTCAAAGAGGGTTTGACTGACGGAGTGCCTGAATTGCAAAAAATTGAAACTTTAGGGGGGTGGATTGCAAAAATTGAAACTTTGGAGGCGGAATTGCAAATCGCTGACAACTTTGGGGGGGGTAAACTGTAATTTTCCCTTCTAAAAAAGTGTCTCTTTACATAATCAGAGGGCAAAATGGTAATTCAAATATAAAAGACAGAATTATTCAGACATCTTTTTAAATTCATTACATTTAGGAAGGGAAAATTAGTAGTTTTGCAATCTAAATAAATGTCAAAAGACAAAAATAACCTTATCTAACTAAATCATGATGAACAAAGAGTAAGGGCAAAATAATAAATTTAAAGTGCAAAAGAAAAATCATTATTTGGCTTGCATTCCAACTTTCTATATATCTTTAAGTAAAGGTAATTTTTTATTTTTTGGTTAAATACGATTCCAGTACCAATGGTTTGCACCAAAATCAAATAGTTACTCGAGTTTTCAAAATTAGTGCAAATGGTACCTATGGTAAGTCAATAAACGCAATTAGTACCTCTGTTAAGATTCTGTTAATGTTTTTAACGAAATGCCACATCACCCTTATATGTGGGCGCCACGTGGCGTGGTGCCTGAGTTTTTGGGCGCCACATAATATTTTTTTTTATTTTATTTTTTAAAAAAAAAAAGAAAAAGAAGAAGAAGAAAATACGCTGGGTGGCCAAACCACCCCATAGGAGGTGGTCGGCCACCCCCAGGCCAGTCGTCTCGGGGTAGTAGAACCACCCCCATGGCCTAAGGGCCAACCCTTTGTGCCATGGGGGTGGTTCGGCCACCCCTAGACGGCGGGTCTGGGGGTGGCTGAACAACCCCCAGGCCAAACGGGGTGGCTGGCCACCCCAGCATATATTTCTTCTTCTTCTTTTTTTTTTTTTTTTTTTTAAATAAAATGTTACGTAGCCCCAAAAAAACTCAGGTACCATGCCACGTGGTGCCCATGTGTAAGGGTGATGTGGCGTTTCATTAAAAACATTGACAAAATCTTGACAGAGGTACCAAGTGAGTTTATTGGCTTACCACAGGTACCATTTGCGATATTTTTGAAAACTCAGGTGGCTATTTGATTTTTGGTGCAAACCACAGGTACTTGAATAGCATTTAACCCTTTATTTTTTTTAATGAAAGATAAAATATATTCAATCAAGCCACTCGTTTTACAGGAATAGGAAAAAAAAAACTTGTTTTACAGGCCTTTTCAGCAAATGGCAGAGAGATATGGTGCCAAATGCCGAGAGAAAAGAAAAAGAGAAGGGAGGGAGGCCGTAGAGAAAATGGAAAGAAAAAGAAAAAAAGGGGAGAGAAACGAAAAGTAAAAAGGGAGAGAGATAAATTATATTTGTTTAATCAATAGGTGAGTGAATAATAATCTTTAAATTGGGAAAAATATAAAAAAGCCCCCTAAACTATCAGCCGTTTTCGATTTAGCCCCATAATATTTAAAAAGTGATAAAGTAGCCCCCAAACTACCAAACTATTATATTTTGGCCACTCCGTTAGTCAAAACCATCGGTTTGGACGGAAACTGCAAAACAACGTCGTTTTGTTGGGGGCTACTTTATCACTTTCTGAACATTATGGGACTAAAATGAAAATGGCTGGTAGTTTCTGGGGCTTTTTTATATTTTTTCCAATTTTTTTTTTCTTCATAAAAGGGCATTGTAGTAACTTACCCATAACAAAACAACGTCATTTTGCAGTTTTCGTCCAAACTGACGATTTTGACTAACGGAGTGGCCAAAATGCAATAGTTAGGTAGTTTGGGAGGCTACTTTATCACTTTTGGAATATTAGGGGGTTAAATAAAAAACGGCTAGTAGTTTGGGAGGTTTTTTAAAATTTTTCCCTTTTAAATTTGGTGAGTACTGTTTACCTCACAACTTTTTTTTTAAAAAAAGTAGTGAGGCTGAAAAGTGGACATTTAGGCCATTTTAATAATATTACCTCACAAAAATAACCAAAAAAATGATTTTAGTGAAGCTCAAGGAGTGCTCCCCTTGCGCATACAGGTGATTCCATTGGAATCTTTGCTCCTGCAAGCTATATCATCATCATCGTTGTCTTTTAATTGATGCCACCGTTGACAGAAGGGGTGGATCCTTATTTTTATTTCTTTTTTTGACAAGTCCATATAAGAGGGGGATGGAGGATTTGAACTAGTGACTTCCGCTTCATGAAGTGTGGTCTTTAGCCGATTGAGCTACCCTTTGGAGACGGTGATGGATCCTTATTACAGAGAAATCATAGTTTTAAAAGATGAGATAAATTTATAGGAATGCTTCCAAAATCAGAGACGGAAACGATGGACCTATTTGGCAAAGTCATGGGCGTAAGAATTTACACTTTCGTAGACTTTAACTACTAACTATTTGGTCTTTTAACTACTAATCCAAAGTGAGTTTAGGGTGTTGGAGCTTTTTTAAATAATTAGGAGGCTTCAAAATGTAACAAATTAAAGCTCAATAATAATAATATTATTTTTTTTATAAATAATTCACGTCAATATTTTCTTCATCTCATCCTGCAAATTTAATATACAAATTCAATTATGAATTCATCAATTCACTATGGAAATGGTTAAAAATAAAAATTCAATTCTATCATTTCTCTTATTATTTATTTATTTTATGAAAACAAAAACTCTCTCTCTCTCTCTCTCTCTCTCTCTCTCTATATATATATATACAAGAAGGGGAGGAGGATTTGAACTAGTAATCTTCGCTTCGTTAGGCGTGGTCCCAGCCGATTGAGTTACCTCTCAGGGGCAAAACCAAAATCACGTCGTTTTATATATTATTATTATTATTATTTTATATATACAATATATTATAATATATAATATTTATAAAAGTATGCAGTTAGTGGTTATTAAAGGCCTTCTCTTAACCTTAAAACCGCTCTAAGCAATTAAATTTTTTTTTATAATTGTCTAGAAAAACGGTTATTAATTATTAACGATAATTAAGCGGATGATCTAATCTAATATATATATATATATATATATATATATATATATATATATATATATATATAATAGGAGAGTTTTAGACCGGAGTCTCTGAAATTTCGACAAGTGACATTTTAAATAGGAAAGTTTTAGGTAGGAGTCTCTAAAATTTAACAAGTGGCATTTTATTTTGGGGGAAATTTCAGAAAGCCCTCCTGAACTTCCAGCCCTTTTGAAAAACCCCCCTTTGAATAAAATAAAATAAAAAGGAAATCGGGGCGGCCGGACCACCCCCATGGCCAAGGGGGTGGTCCGGCCGCCCCGATTATGCTCAAAACGACGTCGTTTTGAGTTGGGTGGTGATATAGTTTTGAAGCTCCAAACGGTGTAGTTTTGGAGTCCAAAACGACGTAGTTTTGGTTGAGGGTAAAACGGGTATAAAACGTCCAAAACGACGTAGTTTAATGTTAAAAGGGTCCAAAGTGAGAGAAAATCAAAGTTCATGAGGCTTAAGTGAGAGTTTTGAAAATTCAGGGGGGTTTTTCAAAATGGCTGAAAGTTCAGGGAGGTTTTCTGAAGTTTCAGGGAGGTTTTCTGAAGTTTTCCCTTTATTTTGTTAACAAGTGATAGTCTATGAAATTTTGACAATTGGCATTTTAAATATGGGAGCTTTAGACAGGTGTCTTTAAAATTTCAACAAGTGGCATTTTATTTTGCTGACAAGTGTTAATTTAACTGTGAAACCTACATTTTCTCAGACTCCCATAGTGTCTCTACATCTTCTCAAATAAACGTTAATCTATATCTTCCTCAAGAATATGATTAAAGCTGCAAAACCTTGAAATCGATCAGAGAAAATTAAGAAGGCAACAATGGGGAACGACAACGAAGCCAAACGTTCTAAAATCCGCTATATATATATATATATATATATATATACAAGAAGGTACTCAAATTCTCTCCGACTATATGAATATTTTCTACAACAAACTACAACATATAGCAGGTGATTTTTTTCCCTAAAAAATAATTATTTTGTAACTGTTAATTGGTAACAAACCTTCAAATTTGACGCCAATTGTGGAACCAAGAGCACTTTACTTTTGTTTTGTTTGTGGTTTCGTGAAGCACTTCGCTTCTTTTTCTTTGTGATTTTGTTTTGCGAAATATTTTATTTTATTTTGTATTAAAATTTCTACCTCTTAGATTGGCTTCGCTTCCTCTCTAATTTCTCTCTCTCTCATTTATAAGGGTTTTAAAGATCAAGATAAGGCAAGAATTAATTTGATTGTTGTGCATAAATAGAACAAAAATGCATTCGAAACACCAAATTATAGATAATTAAGCATTTGATTGCACTAAATTTTAAGTGAAATATTATGTTATATTTCACATTTATAAAAAAAAAAAAAAAAATTATGCTTATTTTTCTCTGTATTTTTTTTTCTTCAAATGTTCATAAATATATGAGTTTTATTTGTATTGAAATATAATTGGTAATGCATCAACAATATTAGAGATTTTTACTAATTTTATATTAATGCTTTTGATAATCAAAATTCAGTTTTTCTTTTTTCTATTTTTTTCTTTTATACTGCATTTATTTTTGAAGTGCTTTTTCTTTCTTTTTATTTTTTTTTAATTTTTTTTAAATTGTTTATTTTTATATGTATTATTGTTTTCAAATGTTGAGAAATATATGGGTTTTATTTATAATGAAATATCACACCAAAAATATTAATTTCTATTGAAGCTTTGATAATTATAATGCAGGTTTTCTTCTTGCTATTTTTTTTTTCTTTATACTTCATTTCATTTTATTTTGCTGACAAGTGTTAATTTAAGTAATTTAAGTGTGAAATATATGTTTAAGTTAGTGAAACGTTGTATTTAGTGACTCCTATCGTGTCTATGCATCTTGTTCACGCATACCATTAAACATGTGTTTAGGGGAGTAAAACGTTAATACAGGATGTTGAAGATGAGAAGCATACCAAGAAGATGGCTGCAACAACGGATTAGAACACTGCGGGTTCTAGGGAAATACAAAGTAAATCTATACTTTGTTGTTTGGTTTAATTGTTCAGCATTTTTTTTTTCATCATTTGTTGGTTTAATTGTTCAACAGTGTACTCTGTTAGAAATAATCATTACTAAATTTTCTATTCGTTTATTTATTCATGGGTGCAAATATTTCTTATTTATTGTTTGTAAGTAAATGCACGTTATTGGTTTGACTTCGTTTGTAAACAATTTGTAATATGCATTTAAAGAGTACTTTTCAAGTCTTCTTAAATTTTTATTTTATATACTTTCTTAAAGCTTTAGTTTCTAATAATATATTTAGTTTTTATTCCACTATTTAGTAGAATTTGATGAAGAAGAGCGCAATTGTTTTCACAATTTGCTCGATAAAAATTCATATTCATGTTTGATGTCAATTTGTGTGATGTGTGTATGGTTGCTTGAATCAGTGTTACACAATTTCTAAAGTCATTTGAATACAAAAATTTCAGGCCGAACCGAGAGACATGAGTTTGAGTGTAAGAGAGATTGAAGATAAATTTTGCTCTTACACATAGTGAGAGTTTCCTATCAATTTTTTTTTTTTCTTATTCTAAAAATAATTTTTTTTTTTATTTTTTTTTATATGTGAATGATGGTTAAAGGAAACAATTAACATAAAATATTGCCCTTCTCTATTTTAATCGAAAGTTGTAATTGATGTAATTTTGTTCATTTGACTGTAATAAGTTTACTTTTTTAGGATAACCCGCCTAAGCAATGTTTGCTTATTTGGAATTTTTTTTTTTTTTTTTTTGTTCAAGTTAAGCTTCTAAGATCGGTTTTACATTTGAGAACTTATTTTCTTTCCGGGATAGGAATTACAGCCATATTTCAAATTCTAATACTCTATTTGGAATTTGAGAAAATGCAGATAAATATATAATGTGAATAGGGTATGCAATTTGATCTTAGTATTCATATTTAGCTGCTTACAACATTTCAATTTTTCTCATACTATTTTCAATTTTGCTTCCGAAAATGGTGAATGTTGCTATAAAACAATGTATAATTTGTGATACGAACTTCTTTGATGACTTTGTCCATTAAAACAGACCAAACGAATGAGTTTTCATTTTGTTTGATAATAGTTGTTGCTTCCTATACATTCTTTATAACCACAAACCAGTCGCTTTTCTACTATTAGTATTTTTGGCATAAGAAAAAGTGTTGTAAAGGGAAATGAAATTTAATTAAAATTATTAGTATTTTTCTAAGAAGTAAGAATTTAAAACAAGAAATGCTCAATTTTTCAAACCAAGTATAGAATGATATATATTTTTTTTGTTTATGCATGATTTAGGAATAAAGTTTTCTCTTTTCGAAAGTATCTTCAGTCAGTTATTTTGGGAAGGGGAAGATGAGGTCATGGAAAAAATCAAACCATGATCTTTTTGTTAGTGTTATATTGTAACAATTTTTTGCACAACTTTTAATTTGGATTATAGTTTCAATATGTGATTCTTTATATATATATATATATATATATATATATATATATATTTGGTAGAAATTGCAGATACATATAGCAGTTGGTATTCAAGGGCAAGTCAATTAGTGTAATAGGTTTTCACAGTCTCTTTTTAATATGGGTTTGCTTTGCTAATTTTTAAACATTAGAGTTCGAATTGAAAAATCTCTAAAATTTTAGGGGTTAAAGTTTTTAATATGGGTTTGTTTAATTTTTCATATGTAATACAATTTGAGCAATTTTTTTTCTTTTATTAATTAAAAAAAAAAAAAGAGCATTTGTGTTGTTGTAAATACTTTTTTCTTCCTGTCATTTTTTAGAAACAATGCACGGGTTTCAAGCTCGTAATATATAATAGAGGGTAAAGATATTGACCACGCCTGGCGTGCATCAACAGTGATGCACGCCAGGCACAAAAAAAAAATTTTGTGCCTGGCGTGCTTCACTGTTGAAGCACGCCAGGCGTACTCCCAATCACGACTCATAGACCTCAATCTCAAGTTAGTTTTTAGACTGTGATTGGGCCGAGCTTATAAAAGCTATGACCACATTTGGGCTTGGCCTTGATCAAACTTATGTTGGAGTAGAGAAAATACTTGCCAGAGAAGTAAATGTTAAATGACATGGCACAGAAATGCAGAGCAGTGCAGTATAATGGGAAGAAAGCCGACCGCAGATGATCCGGATCCCATAAAAATCTGGCAAACAAAAACTCGTACATAAGCCCATTTACTTGCCTTTGTCCGGTATCACCCCCCCAAAACCCCAAGAGCTAAAACCCTAACCCCCAAACATTTAAATCTGTTTCTCCCTCAGCAGCCAGTCTCTTAGAAGAGCCAAGAAGAAAATGGCAAGTATCATCTTAAGAAGGTCTTCTTCGGTTATCTCCAGGCGGGCTCTCGCCGCCTTCACCACCGCCACCCATCCAAAACTATACGTTCATCAGCACCATCCGCTATCACCATCAGCATCGGACCTTGTTCCTGGAAATGGAAGTATATCTTTCTTCCATAAAGCCAGGGACTTCCACGCCAATTCTGGGCCCTTGTATTTCAGGGTCTCGTTGCCGTCGCAGGCAGAGTACGCCGCCGTAGACGATTACGAGGGGAACGCTGGCGCTGATGACGAGGGCCTCGAGATCGCCAAGCTCGGGATTTCCTCGGAGATTGTCTCTGCTTTGGCCAAGAAGGGCATCACTAAGCTCTTTCCCATTCAGGTCTTATACACAACATTTCTCTCTTTTTTCTATTCTTCTTTCTGTTTGTTTCGTTCCTCTCGAGTCTCGATATAAATAAAAACAAGAAATCTTATCTTTTCAGTCCATTTCTTTATTTTGTGTGCCTTGCCTCATCCCTAGTGATAGTGGGCTACCCTTTTCATAATCACTAGTCATCTCTTTGTCCCTTTAGCAATTACTTGTGGTGTTTTACTTTGATTTCTCTTCTATGTAGAGGGCGGTTCTGGAACCAGCAATGCAAGGGCGTGACATGATCGGTCGTGCTAGAACAGGAACGGGCAAAACTCTTGCTTTTGGAATTCCCATTATGGATAAGATCATTCAGTTCAATACTAAACATGGGTTCGGTTCTTTGATTCATTTTTTCCCTTGGCTGAGTGATGGAATTCCAACTGTTTTCTAAAGGTACATGTTTTTATGTATGTTTCATCATACAGGCAGGGCAGGTATCCGCTGGCGTTGGTTTTGGCTCCAACAAGGGAGCTCGCCCGCCAGGTTGAGAAGGAATTTGCTGAGTCCGCGCCAGGATTGGATACAATTTGCGTTTATGGTGGTGCGCCTATCTCAAGCCAAATTAGGCAGCTTGACTACGGTGTTGATGTAGCTGTTGGCACACCTGGTCGCATTATTGATCTTCTGAACAGAGGTGCTCTGAACTTGTCAGAAGTTCAGTTTGTTGTTCTTGATGAAGCTGACCAGATGCTTCAAGTTGGCTTTCAGGAGGAAGTTGAAAAAATTTTGGAGAAGTTGCCGCAGAATCGTCAGAGTTTAATGTTCTCTGCAACAATGCCATCTTGGATTAAAAAACTCACCCAAAATTACCTAAAAAATCCACTAACAATTGATCTGGTGAGTTTGTGGCTTCATTTTAGTCAATCATCAGTATATAACGTTCACATTCTCTTTGTCCTCTTAGTTCTTACTATGCCCACTTTTAAGGGTATGCTTGATGGGTCCGATTCTATGCTTTCTTGTATTGTTACTTTTATTTGAGTTTGATTTGATTCTGTAGCTTGTAGTCGATGTCATTACAGGAATAGGAGTTGGAGATAAAAAGGTTTAATCTCGCATGTTGTTCATTTTATAATGGTTTTAGTACTTGTCACTGCAACTTGAGGTCTATAGTTATGACTAAAGGTATTTCTGAATCATGGCTTCAGTATGTACTAAAGTCCGGGGAAACCTTTTCTGGTCCGTTCTGTGTTTGGACCATCTAGTGTAACTGCAGAAAGTTGGTGTTCTAGTGTATGGTTACAAGCACATTAACGGCTTAACTGTTCTGTAGGTTGGAGATTCTGATCAGAAATTGGCTGATGGAATTTCTCTATACTCGATTGCATCGGACAATTATGGAAAAGCTTCAATTATTGGACCTCTGATAACAGTATGGTTTCAGAACTTATATATATATATATTAAAAAATTTCTCTCTGTTTGATGGTTAATGTGCTTATTTTATTAAGTTCTTTTAAATGTTCATTTTGTTGTCTTCTATGCAAAGGTCAGAGAACTTTGTGAGTTCTTGTTTTAATCTCGTTCACTATTGCTTCCATTCTCACCATCAGATTTGTTTGTCAGGAGCATGCAAAAGGAGGAAAATGTATTGTTTTCACTCAAACAAAACGTGATGCTGATAGATTGGCATATGCCATGGGAAGAAAATACAAATGCGAGGCTTTGCATGGGGATATCTCACAAAGTCAGAGGGAAAGAACACTTGCAGGTTTCCGAGATGGGCATTTCAATATTTTAGTTGCCACTGATGTTGCCTCTCGTGGCCTTGATATTCCTAATGTTGATCTGGTAGATTTTTTCTCCATTTTTCTTCTTATGTAATTTTTTTTTTTTTGCGATTATTAATCCTCCTCAGCTGAAAATTAACTTGTGTCCTTCTTAGTTGACAATAGATTAATCCACTTAGTTTGTAATTGATATATTAACTTGTTTCTCTGCTCCCTATTCTTTTCCTGTGTGTATTATTTTTTGTATTTTTCCCTCTTTGCAGTTTATATATACAATGATGATTCATGAACTTTGCAATTCGGTATATCCTTGATTTCTAATCTATGAGACCATGCTGCACTCAGGTCTCCTGATTGGGCTAAGTTTTAAAAAAAACTGGCTCAATACTTGTGCCAATTGAAAGTTTTGTTGCTAATCTTTCTTTGCCTTTTCTTGGATGGTTGTCTGCTCAGTTACCTTTTGTCAATTTTATTTATTTTTTAAATTTATCACTTCATTATCATTTATTTGTCTGTATGCATGTGTGTGAAGAAAGTATGTATAATTTCTAATTTCTTGGGATTGTTGCTTTGACATATCATTCTGGATAAAAAGAGTAATTTGTCCTAAAATCTATCCTGTACGTGAACTAATTGTTGCTTTCATTGTTGAATTGTTTGTTCCAGTTTGAAATTTGAAGTGATAAATTGAAGGCTTGTGCTGGTTTCTTTTTGCTCCTTCTAGTTAGGTGCTTCGTTTTGTGTACTTATTGTATACCTAGGGGTGCCTTACGCTTTTAATGATATGTGTTGATTACTTATAAAAAAAGGGTTGTGCTGGTTAAAAGTGTCGTCGTTAACCATTTATCTCCTACTGTTTTGAAGAAATGTATTTATGTTTCCTAGAGCTGCCGTGTTTCTATGTCCTGGTGGCACATCTGAAAGGTGTGTAGTAGATCAAAACTCTCAGTCCCTTGGTTACTTTCTTTCCTCATTCTCTCCTTGCCTTCGATGCCCTCCATTATAATTTCTATGGAGAGAAAACCGTTGAAGTTATGGTGACCATTTGCTTTTATTTCTCCATTCACTCTATTCCTATGCCTATCCTTAAAGCATTTGATTTTTTTGTTTCGCTTCAACTATGTTCTTGGTGCCCTTATTTTGTTGTGTCTGCTGGTTCATTCATTTGCCATCTTAAAAATACTAGGCTCCCTTGCCTCTCAGGATTCTCCAGCTTGCTTCTCTATTTTAGTGGGTTTCTTTTCTTTCCCTTTTTTTTTGGGGGGGAGGGGGGGGGAGAGAGAGATTTTGTATGCATGCAAGTGTTTTTTTTTGGTGGTCCTATTTGTTTTGTTGCTCAACATTTAAACTCATCTCTTGTAGGTAATACATTACGAGCTTCCCAACAATTCGGAGATATTTGTTCATCGATCAGGCCGAACAGGTCGTGCCGGGAAGAAAGGACGTGCTGTCCTTATTTACACACAGGACCAGGCAAGGGCTGTCAGAGTTATAGAGCGAGACGTTGGATGCAGATTTACAGAGGTTAGAATTTATCTCCATTTCCATTTGCATCATCCTATTTATGCACTCTTGAGTTTAAGACCTGTTTGGCAGTGATATGATGCTTTCTTTCTTTCTTTCTTTTTTAACATGGATTATTGGATGTTAATCTGATTAGATAGAATATTGGTAGAATGCTTTTAAGAATGAAATGCAAGTCTCTTGTCAAACCAGTGGGGTCTATATGCTTGATGCAAAGTCATACACGCAGACTTACCTCATCACTCAAGAATTTAGTTCTCATTTTGTTATGGACGTGGATAGCAATGCGAATAATATTTTTACTTTGAGTAGATAATAGATGTCACCATATGTTGGTTGAAAAAGTGTTTATCTGGTTGTGAAGCACCATGTTATATGATAAGGAGAAGCAATCAAAAGTAGTGGGAAAATAGTTTTCTCACAGTATTGTGTTTAGAATTCTATGACCGATCTGAATTGTTGGTTTACTCTGAACTGCATGTGCAGCAAACTAGCTATTTTCATATTGTAGATATACATGTGCATATTTTACACAATGCATGCATGAGGACATATACATTGCTGACTGAAGTACTCATAAGTAGCAAATCTTACAAATAGACACACAGAACGAGTTAAATCCCACTACTGGTGTGACCTAAATCTCTCAAGATAACTAACAGAGCTCTCTCTATCGAACAATCATGTGCATGAAAAATCTTTAGTGTGGGACTGATTTGCACCTTAGCAGATGTTTTATGTTAGACTGATTGCTTGAATACTTGTTGGTTATCAGCTACCCAAAATTGCTGTTGAGGGTGGAAGTGGGGACATGTTAGCTGACATGGGTGGTGGTGGTAGATTTGGCTCTCATGGAGGCATGAGGGATCGTCGGTCTAGTGATAGCACTTTTAACCGCTTTAGTGGTCAAGGGCGTCCTGGATTTGGTCGTATCAGCGGCTATGGAGATTCCTCTAGTCAAACAGGTCAATATGGTGGACCTAGCTCTGGACGTTTTGGCTCCTTTGGTGGCCCTGGCTCACAAAAATCCGGAGGGGGGTTTTCTGGCTCTAGCTCAAACCGATCTGGGAACTCTAGTGGTTCTGGGTTTAGTCGTTCAGGTGCTTTTGGCGATTCTAGTAGTTCAGACCGTTCTGGTGGTTTTGGGGGATTTGGTTCAGGCCGTTCTCGTGGATTTGGTGACAATCTATCAAGCCAAAACAGCAGTGGCTTCAGTGATTCTCGTACTAGACGTTTTGGCAGCTTTGGGGATGATAGAATCAATGATGATCAGAACACTGGGAGAAGAGCATTCTGAGTTTGTTGAATGGTACGCTTACATTTCTTCATCACAAGAAAAGTTGGAAGTTTATTTAGAGGATTGTTTTATTCATTAATTTGTCTTTATTTGTTGATGTATTTTGAAGTTATGGGGCAGCCAGTAACAATAGGATACTTCCAATGGCAGGTAAGGAAACAATCGAAGACAGCTCTCAATGCGGAGATGATTGCTGAGAGAATGATTCTATTCGATTAATAGTATTTCGTGGGAGGGGCAAGTGGCTTATAGGGATCCTGCTCCTACAAGAAGCTAATATTTCTAGTAAACTCTTAAGACGTAGTGAGATATTTTGTTGTTTATATTCAAGCTATGTCATTATCTGAAGAGACCAATCGCATCTTCTTATAAGAGGCTTATGTAATTTATTTTGAAATAGTCAGTTTTTCGTGATTTTTTTTTTTTAATGTCTCAGTACTCAATTGATGAGAATGTACTGCTTTCCTTGGTATTGTTTAGAAAAAATTACGGAGCACACAAGGGGATTATGAAAGTTGAGTTTACCAAAACATATCGTCATAGCGTCTATTGTGAAAAGAGATTAAAATTATCACTGGATTCAATAGTAATTAATTCAAAATTTAGTGGTAATTTTTAGTCTCATGATAGAGTGCATTTGAGAATGGTGTGCATTTGAGTGCAACTGTGTATCATTTCTTTTGTGAAAATGGTGTTTTTGTGTCTTTGACAGGGTGGACAATCATACCATTTAAATGGGATCCAACAGGAAAAGGGGAAAATGACAAATGACCATCATATATGCTAGTTGATATATGGAAGATTATTGGTATACTTTTGATTTACTTAGTTTATCGAACTTTTAAACTGGTTGGTTCTCTTGCAGTCATGGCTTGTTCTTCGGTACACGGATAGCTATTACTAAGAATGAGAGTGTGAAATGAAATACCTATTCCCAATTCTTAAGTTTTGGTGACAACGCATGAGCTTTTATTGGAATTGTATCAAAATTATTAAAATACCCTGAATACATATAAAATAATAATAATAATAATAATAATAATATATTTTTTTAAAAAAAGCCTGAAAAATTCATTTCCTAAAATCTTTGTCTAATGAGTAATGCTAGAAGAAAGGCTTATATTTTCCTTGTGTCCTAAAATTGTTGTGACTTTTGAAATCATCGTTGAATTTGTGATAAATGATTATTGTATTTTGATCTAATTATAATTTTAAAAGTCACATTAATTTTGAGATGATAAAAGGAGGACATGAGTCTTCCTTTTAGCATTTACTCGTATATCACTTTAATACATTTAGGAGTGAGATATTGTATGGCCAAAATCTTGGTTTGTTGAGCGGTTACATGTAGCATTGTGGTAATACTACTGCTCAAGATAAAATTCTTAGTCAAATAAAATATTTTTAGTACTTATTGACACGACATGTTACATGATCATCTTGCATGCCACATATACCACTAAAGTGTTGGCTCATCTCTCAATTTCCCATATTAACCATTTTGATAACAAAATCAAGCGTCATTAAAAGAACGATGTAATTGATGTCATATTTGAAGGATTATATTGAATTTTTTTTATATTTCAAGAAAGTAATGCTATTTAGTAGACTGTTATACGACTGCTATACAACGAATAATGCTAAACGTAAGACTCATGTCTTCACACATTAATGTGGCTTTTAAAAATACTATTGAATTTGTGATAATCATTATTGAATTTTGATCAAATATTGAATTTAAAAACCACATCAATTTTAGAAGGAACAAGGGGAATATGAATCTTATTTTACGTTCAACATTACTTGTCATACAACTTGAAGACGCTACAGTAAAAAAATTAGCCATTTGATCACCATTGTTTTAAAAATAATAATAATAATAAAAAGAACATTGATTTTCACTAGCATGTCAACCCAATAATATAACAGTTATATAGCAATTTATTAAGGGACCATTTGTGTTTGCAATTTAAAAATTACGACTTTAAACATGCAACTTGAAAACACAATTTTTAAATACACTGCATTTAGTAAAATTGCATTTTGGCATTTAAATCAGTTTTTTTTTTAAAAAAAAAAAACACACACAATTTTTTTTTTTTTTTAACATGTCTGCACAAGAAAAAAAGGAGAATTCGAATTAATGACATTCACTTCATTAAGCGTGATCCCAATCGATTGAAAGTAAAAAACACATTTTTATTTGCAATTTGAAAACGCATTTTTTTACGTTTTCAAATCGCTTTTTTTTTTAAAAAAAAAAAGCACTCCCCCTTTGCAATTCCAAATGCACCCTAAATAGCATTACTATTTCAAGAATGAAGTTCAAACATATTTCAAATTTCTTAGGCCAAAAAGTGTATTGCAACCTAATTTTAAAATAAACAGTATATAATCTCTCATATCCCTTTCACGGACCAAATTATCTCCAAGGGCTGTGATTAAGGATATACTCCAGTTTATGAGGGAATAACAGGATTGCGTTGTAATTAATAAAGGTTTTTCCAACTATTCTTCAAACTGCGTAAGATGGGAAATCCATCAATCTCAAAGTTGAGATAACCTCCCCTCCTAAAAAATGGGCTCAACTCTGTATTCTTCTGTAGTACAAAATTTGCAGCATATGCATCTATCTTCTAGTGCCAATTCAAATTTTCCAATTCTGAAGGTAGTTAACCCAAATATGAGAACCTAATTGTATCCTTCATCAATCATAATTCATCGTGAACCTCGGGCTCTTCATCATGAACCTTGGGCTCCTGGTCAATTTTTTCAGTCGATGAGATGTCAGGGTCTCTAGTTGACGATTGGTCACTTTGGTTAAAATTCTCCTCAAAAGTCGTGTTGGGATTAGTCACATTCTCCCCACTGCTCTCAGTTTCATTCTTTACAGGCTTCTCAATTTTAGGCTTTGGCTTGGGAATTCTATTAATGCTAGTAACCTGAAAAAAAAAATCAACAAATTATGGAAGACAGTACGACCAAGATATAGAAATATGTTGTACGCTATATAAACTACTTCCTTGATAAGAGAGGGTGGAATTAGAACACTACCTTGCCTTGCAGATTGAAGAACTTCGTATATACTTCTTCAGACGTGAATGCCGGAGCACTGAAACCAGAGGTCCTTTAGGAGAGAAAGAAAAAGGAAAAACAGCTTTAGCATATGGAGAAGCTTATAAGTGGCTGGCTGAACATCAGCAATCAAGTAAAAATCATATTCAAACTTGTCGAAGAATGGCTTGGCTCCTTCCATTACCAAATACTGTAGATGTTACTACAAGAGCTTTGCAAAATGCTTCTCAAGTTTATACTGATGTAAAACATTTTCTAACAAAAAATATTTTGAATGAAAGTGTGATTAACACTTAAAAATTATCTCGAAAACATTTTTTGACGTTTATTTCACACTGAAAATCATTTATATTTTTATATAACCACATAAAATTAACACTTTTATTCACAAAAAATATAATAAAAACTAAAAGATCAATTTAATAACTGAATAAGTTGATTTACTTTCATAAAGATAACAATAAAGATTGAAGCATTTGGTAGACACACATCCAAACATATATACATATGCGAGAGATAAAAGGGTTTCCAAAAAATATATCCTTTAAGAATAAAGGAGCTTTAAGAATTTTTTTTTTTTTTTGAGAGAGAGAATACTAGTAAGTGTTAAAATGAGGTACATAAAATTGACTTGCATCTCTCGAGATGCATAAAATCAGTTTACGCCCTCAATGAATCATTTTTCATTGATTTCAAAAATCATTTCTGTTGACTAGTGTTTTTTTTGTCTGCTCTAAACACTGAAAAATATTTTCGAGAAAAGTTTCTACAAATGGTCCAGTGACTTCAAATGATGCTGCAGTAAAAAAGGGAAAAAAAATCATATAGAATCACATTTTGATTTTCGTGGATGACACCATCCAATCAACAATACTTCTGTGCAATTGATCACTCGACTGAAATCTACCATCCCATAAGTCCTGATTGTCATCTTTGTTAACATGACTATTATCTAGAAGCAAATAAAAAAGTAATGAAAGGCCCTTTACATTTTCAGTAAACATCCCTATGCCAATTTAAATTCATTAAAGGTGCAAAGGGGTGCAACCCTAATACACATGAAATCTACTCGAGAACCGGTAAAGTAAGGAAAAGAAAAACAAATTTCAAAAACTAAGAAAAAGTAGAAAAGTTTCCTATTTGGAGAGATCCTGGAAATTTAAGAAATAAAATAAATAAAAACGAAAAGAACTTAACATTTGATTTTTCCATTTTAACATATGTAAGAGCATCATCTCCAGCAACATTGTCTAAAATATCTAACCAAAAAGTGCACTTTTTTACTCTAGCTACTGCTTTTTCTATACAACTCCAACAAATTCTCTATTGTCTTCTCTACTTTCTTTTAAATATTATTTCTCAATTCTTTTATTTTTATTTTTATTATATCTCACTATTTCTTCCTCAACCACTCTTTCTCACCATCACATGAAATGAGAAAAAAAAAAATGAAACATTTTGCTACAGTGATACTCTACAAGTAGATTATTGCAACACAAATCTGCTAGAACTGAAAAAGGTTTCATATTAGCTATATTTTAGCTAATACGAGAGGTTTAGAGCATGTGATGGAGATGCTCTAAAGTGGTATGCAAATTAAATGCTCGAACATATTCAATTAGGATGATTTAAGAATATTTTCTTATCATAGGGAAATCACAATAGGTGGATCCTGACCAAAATCTGATGAGATCATATCGTTAGAAGCCAGCAGACTCCAAAATTTAGGCAAAGCTCATAAAGAGTATCTAATCTAGATCAGAGTGACAATTAATGTTAGGAAATTAATTATATTCTCAAGACCCGTGAAATGCGAAAAATAAGAAGAATGCGGAATAACAAAGATAAGCAATCACACACGACACAAAGATTTAAATGGTTTGGCTTAACAAGCCTACATCCATTAGCGGAGACGATCCGAAGAAAATTCACCAAAAGATGAGTACAAGAGAGTAACAGGGCGAGAAAACCACTCAAACCCAAAGCTCCAAATACACCAATTCTCACTTTGCCCAAAGGAGAATAATAACCAAAAAGGGAAAAACACTCTTTCTTGCTCTCTCCTTTCTCTCTATTGTTGGCACACCAAAACAATTGCTTTGTTTTTCTTTGTGCACTAATGTGCTGTGGACAACCCTTTTTATAGGACATAAAGGTCGGCTAAATCAAGGCTCCTCCAACTCCAATTCGTAGAAGGACTTCAAGTCCAATTCATGCTCTGAAAGGAAAACCAATTCCAAGAGCAATTGGGAATAAAAAAAATGTCAGCCAAAAGAATCCTCCTTTAATGATGTCGGGTCCCACCAACTTTATGGTGAAAGTCACAAACAATCTCTCACTTGACTTAAATCCCATCAAGTTGCAACATAGTGAATCTCCTCCGGATGTCTCCACCTATCTTCAAACTCGGAAACCAATTGAGAATCCAGCAGATATGTTGACAAAAGGTGTGACTATTGAGAAACTGAAGCTGTGCACATCTTCAGTTTCTCAATAGTCACCTTTTGTCAACATGTCTGCTGGATTCTCAGTTCCAGGAATCAACTCAAGTAATAATTGTCCACTTTCAAGAAGAGACCGAATAAAGTGATACCTCAATTGTATATGCTTTGTTCTTGAATGATATGCCGGGTTCTTCGCAAGAAAAATGGCACTCTGACTATCACTGTGTAGAACGCCCTTCTCATTCTCATTTCCCAACTCATCCAAAAAACCTTGTAGCCAAACCATCTCCTTTCCAGCTTCTGTCACGGCCACATGCTTTGCCTCTATAGTGGAAAGGGGCTACAATTTTCTGTAATCTTAAGGTCCAACACACAGTAGTACCTCCTAGAGTATACACAAATCCTGTAGTACTTTTCCTGCTATCAACATCACCCGCTAGATCAGCATCCACGTAGCCCTACAGCTTCAATTCTACACCTGTGAAGCAAAGGGACATATATGAAGTTCCTCTCAGATATCGCAAAATCCACTTGACTACCTCCCAATGTTGCTTCCCTGGATTACTCATGTACCCGCTCACAACTCCAACTGCATGTGCAATATCCGGTCTAGTATAGACCATTGCAAACATCAAACTTCTGATAGCTGAGGCATAAGATACCTTGCTCATGTATGCTTTCTCTTGATCTGTCTTCGGTGACTCGTCCTTGGTTAGCCTGAGGTGACTTTCCATGGGTGTGCTCACTGACTTAGCTTCATCCATGCTAAATCTGCTTAGAATCTTCTTCACATACTGTCTGTGAAATCTTCAATGTACTATTGGCCCTGTCCTTGATGATTCTCATCCCAAGGATTTGTTTAGCAACACCTAAATCCTTCATTGCAAATTGCTTTGACAGCTGGTTCTTCAACTTGTTGATGTCTTCCTTATTGGCCGTTGCAATGAGCATATCATCTACGTACAGGAGTAAAAAAATGTAAGAGTTCTTAAAACTCTTGACATAGTAGCAATGATCTGAATTGCACCTTGTGAATCCAGTACTACATATGAAACTATCAAACTGCTTGTACCATTGTCTTGGAGCTTGTTTCAGGCCATACAAGCTTTTTCTCGATTTGCACACTAAACTCTCATTCCCCTGCACTGCGAATCCCTGTGGCTGCTGCATATAAATTTCTTCCTCCAACTCACCATGAAGGAACGCCGTCGTCACATCTAACTACTCTAGATGTAAGTCCTCCGCCGCCACAATGCTCAGCACAAATTTGATGGTTGTCATCTTCACCACTGGAGAGAATATGTCTGTGTAGTCAATTCCTTCTTTTTGCTGGAATCCCTTAACTACTAATCTTGCCTTGTAGCATTTGCTAACATCATGTTCACCCTTTATCAGTCAGTTCCCAGGTCTGGTTAGTCAATAATGAGTCAATCTCATCCTTCATGGCTAACTCCCACTTAATTGAATCTTCAACCTCCAAGGCTTCAACAAACATCTCTGGCTCACCGCCATCTGTCAACAAAATATGAAACAGGAAGGGTGAAAAACGCAGTGGAGATCTAATGGTTCTAGTAAATCAACGGACATCCACTGTCGGTGTACCCTGTTCAGTTTCTTGATTTACTGTTTCTTCAACTTCTAGACCATCTTCAGTTTCTAAATCCTTATCAACTTCTGAATTCCTTTTCTGAGCTGCACCTTTAGAAATTCCATCTAGGTTGATAAATTCAGGCTTCTCAGCCTCCGACTTTGTACTTACTGGTTCTGCACTTGAATTATTCTTATACATAGCCATCTCACTAAAAGTAACATTTCTACTTCTAATGATCTTCCGGTTTTGATCATCCCAAAACCTATACCCGAATGCCTCATTCCGATAGCCAATGAAATAACATTTTCTAGACTTAGCATCTAGCTTGCTACGAGCATCATATTCAATATAGACACACGAAACACAACCAAAAACTTTCAAATGAGAAAGATTTATCTCATTTCCACTCCAGACTTCTTTAGGTAGTCTATGGCCCAAAGGAACGGATAGTCCTCTGTTTATCAAGTAAGCAATAGTACTTACTACATCTGCCCAGAAAATTTTCGATAGTTCAGCATGCAACCTCATACTTCTTGCACGCTCATTGAGGGTCCTGTTCATGTGTTCAGCCACGCCATTCTGCTGTGGCGTTCCTGAAATAGTTTTCTCCATTCTAATCTCATTCACCGCACAAAACTGTTTGAAACCCCCGTCTTCGTATTCTCCCCCATTGTCTGATCTTAGATGCTTCAATTTCAGACCAATTTCTGTCTCTACCATGACCTTCCACTTCTTAAAAACTTCAAACACATCATATTTAAGCTATAAGAAGTAAACTAATACCTTCCTGCTTGAGTCATCAATAAATGTGATGTAATACCGCGAGCCTCCAAGAGATGCCACTGGTGCGGGACCCCACAAATTCGTGTGCACCAACTCTAGCTTTCCCGGCTTCGGTGTTTTGCCAACTTTCGCGAAACTCATATTCTTTTGCTTTCCTAGGATGTAGCCTTCACACAAATTAGGCTCAACTGCCTTCAGCTCTAGTAGTTTCCCCTTTGACAGAAGTACCCTCATCCCTTTCTCGCTCATGTGCCCAAGCCTTAGGTGCCATAATTTTGAGTCAGTACCCATATCTGCAACAACAATTGTATCCCTGCTGTTTGTCGTCATATATAGAGAGTACCCGACTTATGACCACAAGCCAAAATCATGACTCCCTTACTGACCTTCCACTTTCCACCGTGGAAATGAATTGAATGCCCTTCATCATCAAGTTGTCCTACTGAAATCAGGTTCTTTTTTAACTCTGGGATATGCCTTGCATTTTGCAACTTTCATACCGAGTCACTGTGAACTCTAATGCAAACATCGCCTATACCCACAACATCTAGTGCCGTTCCATCAGCCAAGTACACCTTCCCGAAATCTACAGCCACATAATTTTCGAAAACTTCATTTATCGGTGTGGTGTGAAAAGAAGCTCCTGAGTCCAAGACCCAAGAATCAAGAGGATTGTCAATAGATAGAAGTAGGGCATCGTGCACTTCTTCTATTAACATGACATTTGTGGCATCATTTTCAGTCTTCCTCTTCAGCTCTTTATAGTTCTTCTTGAAGTGGCCTGTCTTGCCACAGTTCCAACACTCAGGTTGTCGTCCAAACCTGGATTTGCTCCTACCCTTCCTGGACTTAGATCTGCCCCTCACAGAGTTTCTCTCTTGACCTCTGCCCCTTGCTTCAAGGTTTAGGGCTGCACCAGAATCGGAGGTTTCACCAGCATCCTTCCTACGGACCTCCTCACTAAGAACCAAATCCCTGATATCTTTGTAGCTTAGTTTACTCTTTCCTACAGAGTTACAGCTATCCTCACTGCTTCCTAGCTATTTGGCAAAGATGCCAAGACGATCAACGCGCGAACCTCATCATCAAAATTAATTTCCATGGAGGACAATTGATTTGTGATGGTGTTGAACTCATTGAGATGATGTGTCACTGAAGCCCCTTACGCTATCTTTAGGTTGAACAATTTCTTTATCAAATGCACCTTGTTGTTAACCGATGGCTTCTCATACATGCTTGACAAAGCCGCCATTAGACCTGTTGTGGTCTTCTCCTTTACAAAGTTGTGTGCAACTAATTTTGACAGTGATAACCTGATAACTGCTAGGGCTTTACGATCAAGCAGAGCCCACTCGCTATCATACATGTCGAGTTGTTCTTCTAAAAGAGGTTGATGAAGATCCTTCCCACAAAGAATAATTTCAATTTGTACCTTCAATACCCAAAATCTTTGCCGTCGAACTTCTTATCCCTATCTTTCCTTCTTCTATTGCCATCGCTCCCACTCAAACCAAAAGCTCTGATACCAGTTGTTAGGAAATTAATCCTATTCCCAACACCCGTGAAATGCGAAAAATAAGAAGAATGCGGAATAACAAAGATAAGCAATCACACACGACACAAAAATTTGTGGTTCGGCTTAACAAGCCTATATCCACTGGCGGAGACGATCCGGAGAAAATTCACTATCAAAAGATGAGTATAAGAGAGTAACAGGGCGAGAAAACCACTCAAATCCAAAGCCCCAAATACACCCAATTCTCACTTAACCCAAAGGAGAATAATAACAAAATGGGGGAAAAAACACTCTTTCTTGCTCTCTCTTTTTCTCTCTATTGTTGGCACACCAAAACAATTGCTTTGCTTTTCTCTGTGCAATTATGTGCTGTGGAAACCCTTTTTATGGGACATAAAGGTCGGCTAAATCAAGGCTCCTCCAACTCCAATTCGTAGGACTTCAAGTCCAATTCATGCTTTGAAAGGAAAACCAATTCCAAGAGCAATTGGGAATAAAAAAAAAGGTGAGCCAAAAGAATCCTCCTTTAATGATGTTGGGTCCTACCAACTTTATGGTGAAAGTCACAAAACGCCAACAATTAACCCCTACTGCCAATACCAATTTGAAGCATTTAGATTTTCAAAAAAGCAGTCATTGGGGCCTAGTCCTCTTCTATATGACTAAGTGAGGTATGTATTTGTTATACTATTCACCATGATGCAGCCATTTGCACGACTCTTTTTTGTACATGAATACATGGGAGCGATTGCCATAAGCAAAAAAGTTAAAAGAAATAAAAATAACACAAAGAACAAGGACATAAACAACTTACCTCTTCTGCTCAGCTTCTTTTTCATCCAACCAAATCTTGAACGAGTCAGCATCACTCAAAACCTGAATTTACGAAACACATCAACTCCCATACCAAGGCAAGACAGGACAACAACTCAGAGTCATCCCACAAATTGAAAACGGATTCAAAAAGACAATGCAATAGAGTAAAATGATTGAACACCTCATCTATTTTATCTTTAGGAAGCCAAGATTTGTTTGTCTTCCAGCCATGTACTATCTGCGTGCTCAGGAAAGAAAATCGTCAATGCACAGTTCACATTACCTCATAACTAATTAAAGCAGAAAAGTTGGAGAAGAAAGATTCATGGCCATTCCATTTTAAAAACTGCGACATTTTTGGGTCTTTAATCTACAAGACAGACATTTTGAAGGAACCAAGAAAAAAAGAAAAAAAAAAAAAAGAAACTCATATGCAAGCCCATAAAGCAATGCGTGCTTCCATAAGAGGCATTCTCACACCCCCGATCCCCAAAATCTTTCTTCTCTTCACTCAAAAATAAAACAGGAAAGACAATTATTACATGTGGTCATCTTTTGTGAAAATATTTTTGCATATAAAGAAATGAAAAACATATCATGTCAAATAACTTTCTCACTCTACTCTTCCACTCATTCAGAGGTTTTTGTTGGAAATTGTACTTTATACGGCCAAGTTCTCAAACAAATTTGGACTTTTTTCACAATGGTCGAAAATTGGAACAATTCAAGATTATTAAGACAGAATCCGAGGCAATTTTTTGTGGACTAGGATTTTGTTTCTTTCTTCATTCATCATTTTATGAGTATAAATGGTAGGTAATTCACTCCTATAGATGCCTGTGTAACCTAGTAGTTCGCTGGTGTGAGTGGGACCCAGATAATAAACATGCCCAGAGATAAGTCAGTGACGAAATTTTTTTGGACTCCTTGTTAGGAAAAAAAGAAAAGAAAAGAAAGAGGAAAAAAAAAAAAAGAACAAAAAAATTTAGTACCTGTTGAAGCTCAATAAGATATTTTCGGGCATGTTCAGTTGCTGTTGGCCGTGCAGTAAGCTCTTTCAGTCTAGACCCAAAAGTACATCAGTTCAAACATCACATCAAGCTTTCTCCAAATTTGTTTATTTTAGTATCAGACATACTCAAACTGAGTTCAACTCAAGAATGCCTTACAACCTATTATAAATTTATAAGACATCGCATACCTAAAGAACATGGGGCCACCAGCATCTTTTAACATATCTAGGGGCTCCTGAAACTCTGCAGCAGTAGCATCTTCACCGTCTGTATACAACCATTCTTGCACCTGAGGCAACACAAGTTGTTCAAGTGAGAGCTATATGACTTCAAGCATTATGAGTTTGCTCAAAAATAAAACTAACCTCATCAAGCTTTTCATTAAGAGATTGGCGTTCCTTGTCAGTAGAAATTTGTTCAAACTCTTCAGATGATTGAAGCTGGTACAAATAAAAAAATGTCATCAATTGGGGACATGCAGAAGGTAAGCAGATCATCATATAAAAATGGTTTAAGCCTCTTTTATATGTCCAGTAAAGGCCTAAGGAATGTATACTAAATTATAATTAAATAAATGAATTAAACAAAAGAGAAAGAAACCCGGATAGGGCAAATATGGAGTAAATACAAGTAACATTTGATCTTCAAAAGCCATCACGAGGTATGCAAAAATCTAATACATTACTCTTAAATGAATATAACAGTCAAATTTATTAAAGAAAAAATTTCAACCTTTTCTTTAGTAGCATAAATATATCCTTCCAAATTATTTTTTAACTCTGCAGTTCTTCTTCGCTCTGCGTCCTTTTTATCCAATGCTTCTAATTTTTGTCTAGCTTCAGCAAGAGATTCTTTCGAAAGAGACATTCCAGGCCCCATTGTCTTCTCAACAATCTACAAATAATAAATTAAAGAAATCAAAACGGAAAATGAGCAAAACGGAGACTAAATATCAGAATAATTTTTCAAAAAAATAATATTCAGTCCTCAATTGGACTGTTAATAGTAACTACCAAGAAGACATTTTAAAACAATCACTTGTTTGTACCTTAAGTGGAACCCTAAACGTCCTCTTTTTCAGCTTTCTTTCTGTACCAAGATCAATGGTATTATTTTCTTCTACACTAGATCTTGATGTGTTACCAACCCCGCCATCAACATGCAAGTTGTCATTACTTTCTTCAGAAGCATTTTTTGCATCAGCTTCAACTGATATATTGGGAGAAGAAGTAGTTGAATTATCCAGGGGCAGATTCCTTTTAGGAACTTCTACCCATTCTGAGATTTCAATAACAGCATCTGCCCGATCCAAAGAAAGAATTCCACTTCTACTGAGAGAGAAATGCAAATTTGTCTTGATGGGAGAGGACAAATTCTGCAACGAATACCTGAACAATATAGATACAATACATACATAAATCCAAATAAGAATTTGTCTGAAGCTTTTGTGTGGAGAAAAGGTTGCCACTGCTTCAAGCATCAAAGCAAAGGCACATCAACAAAAGATTCAAGAATTTGCTAATCTTACTTCTCACTTGCATCTGTCAAACCAGACACACTATACTGAGCAAATATGGGAGAGGTAACACCAGGTGGTAAAAGATCTTCACTCTCATAAGCAAGTGAAACTTCAAAATCTTTGTTGTTGATAATGGACCTGAAAATCTGTTATATAGTCAAGCCCAAACAAAGTAGCAAAGTTAGAGAGGGAGAGTAGTGTTGTTGAACTATTTATCTAATTTTCACCATCTCTTACATCATAAATTCACATTGGCTTGTTATTTACCTTACTGGGAAGTTTCTTCATTCGTTGTAAAAGTAGCTGCCGAGTGCTCTCGTCTTTCATAAGATCAGGGCCGTCTAAGTCAAAAACAAACCCATAAGAAGAGCCATCAATCATTCCAAGCTTACGATTCAATTTGATTCCATCACTTATATTTGCAGCATGCAGGGCTGCACCAAGAACTATAGCTTCATCCGCATCCAGATGTTTGTCCAGCTCTTTCCTCCCAAGAAATTCCTGGAGCTTGGCCTGTTATTAAAGAAACATATGTTTTCTTTTTTCAATTCATCCTCTGTAAACGAACAAAAGCTCGGATATAATAATTATTTTTTTTATAAGTAATGTTGCATATATCAAAAAGTGCAAAGAGGCGCAACCTTAGTACACATGAAATATACAAGAGAATGCCCAAGTATAGCTTAGATATAATTATTTCAAGAGCTAATGTAGATCACAGAATCAAATATTTTGAACCATTAAGACATCAATATATAACAAATCACAGTAGTGTCAAGTGACATTAAACTGATACCTAATATGCACATTGACAGGGTAAATATTACCATGCACCTTCATTCTGGCATTTTAAAACCTCATAACTTGCATCATGAAACCCACACACAATTGCATGCAATTGCAAGCACATTAACATGTAGTTAAATTACATTTTATGATCACAAAAATTTCCAGTTGAATGATTCTCCAGTAAAATATATGTGTGACAAATAGTATAAGTTGGATTCATCTCTTTAAACCAACAAAAAAAAATCTCTACAAAGATTTGGTATCCTGTGCAGCTCTTTTTACATTTATACCACAAAGAATTACTTAATCCTTTAAACATAATAGTGCTCAACTATATACAAATACTTCATATTAATCCCCAAGGAATCAATAAGAATTTTGACAGAGCTTCAAAGGATTGGTCATTGATTTAATATAGTTATAACCTAATAGTTCAGAAATGAATATGTCAAGGAGTCGAAATCCAATTGACACATAAAAGTAAAAATTGGAGAATGAATCCTTAACACTAGCACGTGACAAGAGATAAATGTTTTGACTGAACAAGTGAATCAATATAATTCTCTGATAGAATTGAGTTCAGAACTCCAATCTTAATTGAGCATCCTATGCAACTAACCAGAAGCAATTATTGTTTCACCGCTTGAAATAACATAAGATTGTGTGCCATGAGTACATCTTTCACAAAGACAGTACAAACCTGCAACTTTGGGACCCTAGTACCACCTCCTATCAATTCCACCGCATATATCTCATCCACCTTCAAACCACAATTCTTGAGCACTTCTTTCAAAGGAACAAGAGCTTTCTCCCACAGATCTTCACAGAGCTCTTCAAACTTCTCACGAGATATGGTGCTCCTGGAGGAGGGGAAAAGAAATCATATAAAACTACTAATAGTTGATCAGTTTCATTACTTGGGGGCCAACTATCAGTATGCATAATCGTGAGATGCAGGGAAAAAGATAGGCATGTCAACCATTTAACTTGAACTATTTTCTGAATACATAGATGGGAATATCAAGAAGCATATTGAAACTTATATCTACTACCTGCATAAGCAATTATAGAATGATCAAAAAGTGAAGACAAATTGTTTATCCAATGAAAAAGAGGCTTCAAGATGACATCTACAAACAATTGCTGGCCACTGGGTTCTACCAGACAAGAAATGGAAGGATTATCACACCATCAAGAAGAACTAGCTTATCAGTTTGACAGCATCACAGCTTCCATGTTCAATAATAGACATATATACACCATATGTATATGCATACATATGAAGGTTATTACAGTAAATTATAGTTATACTAATTGAAAAAAAAAAAAAAAAAAGGTCCTAATTAAGTTTGCTATGTCACAAATGGATGGAACAAAGAAGTGAGGTGCCAATTCAGATGGATGACGACGCAAAAGAGTTTTCAGTTCAACCCCTTTTGAAACCCTACCTTCATCCATTTCTTTGACAACATACCATAAAATCAATGACGATTTTTGTACTTCACTTGTTTTAGTAGAACGTCATATAATGCTAAATGTAATACTGCTGCTGCATTATCTCAAATCAAATATTTCAATTTTTATTTATAAATGATCGAGAATTCATTAAAAATGTACGGCGCTACAGGTACACATGGAGTACCAAAAGAAGCTACCTAGCTAGTAGGAGCAAATAGAACAAGAAAAGGGATATAGAGGTGGCTATTTTTAATAGGAGAGGCAATTCTCACAAAGAAATAAGCCCAGGTAACGTGGAAAAGAAAAGCAAGAGTGGTGGAGATTTGGTAAGTATCTTGAATAACAACTAGTATAGTAATTAAAAGAAAAGATGAAACATGAGTTTAATTTTCATATACAACAAATCATATCGCTCCTTACAAAAGGAGAGCATTTAACTTTTTGAATTAAAGCAACCACTGCCACTTACCCATCCCAACATTGCCATTGTCTTTTATAACACACCGGTCGGTACAAGAAGTTATAAACAATAACATGAGGTTCTAGACATGAAATAAAGTTAATCTGGTTATGATGATTTTTAGCAGGCACAGTGTATAGACATGAAATAAAAACTTGACAATCAAAATACTTAGTTTATAGACAAAAAATAAAAACTAGACGACCAAATATTTTCCGAGTAAGTTCATAACATTTACCTAAACAGTTTCGAAAAGAAAAATGTCTAGAAAATTCTATTAGATTATTTATTGGACAACCTATCACATTCTTCAGGAACCAAAATGCTGCAAATTGAGGATTGAAGCCAATAAAATTTGTTAGAACATACACTCAATCAAAATTTAGCAGAACATTCTTAATAAATACAGTTAGAATATTAAATTCACAATTTTTCTTTCATCTTACGCTTTTGAGACAATTAATTATTAATAGGCACTACAAATAGTTACCAATAGCAACTCATTGATAATAAAATAAAAAGAAGTTATACACATCCCAAATTTTCTTCTCAAAAATTAGTTTCCAAATGATGTGTCCCAATCTAATGAGATTTATTATTTTGGGAAGTGTGTCACCAACTCATTGGATTGTGACACATCATTTGAGAACCAACTTTTGGAACAAAAATTTGGGATGTTTAGCATTTCTCTAAAATAAAAGGTTCAAAGTCTCAAACATGAATCCAGAATGTGTAAATGATTTGGGAAATTTCAAAAGGTTCAAAGTCTCAAACATGAATCCAGAATGTGTAAATGATTTGAGAAATTTCATTCGTTCGACTGATCTTTGGTTGATGAAAAGGGACCATTAAGATGCGGTATCATATGATTAAGACAGGATTCACCAGGTCATCACAAAACAAGCTCTCTTGACTGTGTTGCACAGTCAAATCACTTCTCTTCCAGTATATAAAATAAAAACATGATAATAAACTTTTTAAGCCAGGAGTGGATAATTTGCTTAAATGTCCACCTACCTGAAGTCCCGATCATCATAGAGGGATTCAACTGATATTGGAGCCACTGTGTTTGCACTTAGAATTTCTTTTGTACGTTTAACCTGTTTCTTCAATTTAGCCATTGCCTTGGAAGACTTGCGCACGTCAACCCCATTTCCAACTTGTATGTTGAACTCATCTGCAAAGTACTCCACCAATCGTAATTCCATACTCTGACCCCCAAGGTCTGGGTCCCATCTAACATCCTTGACCTGCACACAACGTATGAGGTTACAGCTGGCTAAAAACAACGAGATATGCAATGTGTACGCAATGACACAATAAAGAGTATAGAGAACAAATATAGACGTTTTAGAATCAGAGATCCAGAGAGTGTTAGAATCGAAGTGACTAAAAGCTACTATATGAAGTCTAAGGAAGTAAAGAGTGGTTTCATTGACATCTATTGCATATCAAAGAAAAGTAGCCAAAATCTAAACCATCGAAATTGTCCATCAATTTTAAACTCTTCCAAGAATCTAGTATTGTTACCCATCTGCACCATGAATGAGGAAAACAATTATCAATCTCCCGACCATCATATGTTCGTCTAATTAGAAAACTAGAGCAATAACATACATTGCAAGACATTATTCATACACTTTTCCATTTGGGGGGGGGGGGGGGGGGGGGGTGGGGGGTGTGTTTGGTGTGTGGGGTTCCTAATAGGCTGCACTTCCTCTTTTGTCAAAATGGTTTAGATGCCAAAATATTTTCTCGGTGTAGTCCGCACCATTTTCTGGAATGAACTTATTAGTTAACTAGCCAAGTATTCAAGTTTCAGACTTAACCATTGCAACACATTTCCATCCTATTCCTACCAAAGTTTACGTTGTAGTTAAGTTCACCTGGAATTGGTTGACTGACACAGTCTTCCCATACTCTTTAGCACTATATGCCGTGTAATGCACGAGCGCAGCATAAGTACTGCTTGAACCCATATCATAGAATATAACATGCCTCGAGCCGTTTGAGAAATCCTTATCAATGCCATACTGCAACGCTGCCCCCGAATGCTCATTTACCAATGAAAGCGCATTAACACCAGCCAACTGCGCCGCCTGAAGCAACCCTCTCCGCTCCGCTTGCCCAAAATACGGTGGCACCGTAATCACTGCGTCCTTCACCTGCACCTTCGAATGAACCTCCGCCAAATTCACCGCGTAACCCAAAATCATCGCTAGTAACTCCTCAACTGAATAAATGGAAGCGTCATCATTGGTTTTAAAATTGACAGCGCCTCTAGGATCTTCTATAATTGTGAACGGTAAGTACATCGAATCCAGAAAGTTTTTTGTGAAATTATAGGGCTTTCCAAGTATGTCGCGGATTTGAGAATAGACTTTATCGGGGTACCGGGCGACAAGCCCAGCAGCTTCTTCGCCGAGGAGGCGAGCACCGGACTGGAATGACACTAAGGCCGGGGATTTGCGCTTCGACATCTCGTTGATCGCGATCGAGATTGGGCTCTGTCCGGGTTTTAGGTTCACGACCGCGACTTTTAGCCATTCAGAGCCCAGATCTATGCTCGAAACCGCAGATTGGGACCGTGAAAATACAACGAAAAGCACTGATAAGAGTAGCACCAGCTTGAGCAAATTGAACGCCATTCTGGATTATGACGGCCTCTGAGTAGCAGAAAACAAAGAGTTTAACAGTCAATTCAAAAATAACAGTTTAAAAAATGAAATTAATTATGTATAAAAGAAACAAGAGATTGGGACCGAGAGAGAGACCAGTAGGTTGTGGATCGCATTCTCCAGAAGACAGAATTTGGCGTGTGGAACGGTTCTGTTTGGTTGACGAGAAACTTAAGGAAGAAGCTGAGGAGGATTGTTCTGGGTTATTTCGAGCAATTGTGGGGCTCTCTATATAAAGTCCTGCTATGCAGCAGACCCGGGTAGTCCCCCAGTCCACCCAATATGACGTGGCCTTGTGCCACGTCCAAACTTTTTTTAAAAAAAAAATAAATTTTTTAAGGGAGAAAACACCTATGGGTGTCACTCAACTCAGAATTTTCTGAAAATCTCTCCCCCTCTCTCTCTCTCTCCTCTTCCCTCTCATCTCACCGACGGCCGGCCATCGGAGACCACCAACGCCGAGCATCGCTTACGACGAGCCACCCACTTCTAACATCGATTTTTCTGAATTAGTCTAAGAATCTGCAGAAAAAAAGAAAAAAAACAACGCATTCCATGATTTCTAACCTACTCATCTTCTTATCTCAACCAATCCCCTTAAACATGGCTAAGTGAACGCATGCCTTTAGACACCTCAGGCTCATAATAGAGAGAGAGAGAGAGAGAGAGAGAGAGAGAGAGAGAGAACCTGTGTGTGTGGGTGGCTCGTCGTCACCGGCGCTCGGCGGTGGGCAGCCGTCGGTGGGGGGAGAGGGAAGATGGATTTTGACAGTGGGTTGGGGTTTTGAACTTTAGGGATTTTGGGTATTTTGAAATTTGGGGATTTTGACAGTGGGTACCGGCTCGTCGTCAGCGGGCACCGGCGTTCGTGGTCTCCAGTAGCCGGCCGTCGGTGAGAGGAGAAGGAAGGAGGGAACAGGAGAGAGAGAGAGCGGGAGAGATTTTTCTGAAATGAAGAAAGAAAAGAAAAGTAGAAAACACGTGCGATTTGTAACCTAAAAAAATTCAAAAGTTTTTTTATTATTTAAGTCTTCTGCCACGTCAGATTGGGCGGACACTGGGACTACCCAGGTCCGCCGAATATCTCTACTCCTCCGTATAAGGTTGGCAGGAATGCTTCTCTTCATTCGCAAGATGGTTGGGTAGTTGACAAAGCCTACGTGGAGAGTTGGGGGTTGGACTGTGACCAATAGGATCGCGCCGGTTGTTTGAAGGTACACGTGGTAGGTTGTGAGACGATTAATTGTGTTGTTGACACGGTTGCCTCACATCCTTATAAAAAATTTTGGAGTCATTTGAAGCACGCCATGCTACATTTTTTTTTTTTTTTTTTTTTCAAAAAAATTAAAATAATAAAATAATAATAAAAAAAAAATCACGGCCGGCGTGCTCTATATCTTTACCCATTCATATATACTACATGAGACGTGATTCAGCGCACGCGGCGTGCGTGGCACGCCCATGCACGCCAGTGCAAAATTTTTTTTTTTTTTTTTTTTTTAAAAAAAAAAAAAATTTTTGGACGCTGGCACGCCGCGTGCTGTTTTACATTACCCGTACTACATATTCAACGTGAGACTTGCTAATTGCTATGCATTCATTTCTATTTATTTATTTTTAAAAAATTTATTATTAAATTTATGAGTGGTGGTTTTCTAAAATATTTTCAATCATTTTTTTTCTCTCAAATTCATCATTAAGCCTTCGTTTGTTTCGACATAAATTATTTTCTGTCGAAAAATATTTTTAGCTAAAAATATTTTCTTGAAAAATGGTTTTTTTTTTAATATTTTTCAATGTTCGACCCGTACAAAAATATTTCGGTTTGACTGAAAAAGCCTCTTTATTTTTTGAAAATTAAAGAGGTTTTTTCAGTCAAACCGAAAATATTTTTGTTGATTATTATTTTTTGTCGCACCAAACACATGAAAATAAGAAAATATTTTTCAGAAATCATTTTATGCAATATTCCAATTGCAGCACAAATAAATATTTTCTTCATTCCTTTGAAATCATCATTTACCCAAAATTTTGAATCTGACTTCCCAAAAAGGAGAGAGGGATAATGGGTTATTAGTATTAGAATTGTTTACAGTAGCATGCGTTCTTCTCGGAGGTAGGAAAGAAAGAAAAAACATGAGCCCGAATGTCTGATTTTCTACTCAAACAATCTGAATAAAATAAATATTACACTTTCGGACCTAGTCGAAAAACAAAATTCAAATTTTCAGTCGTTCCGGATCACGAAAATGCGAAAGTTCATTCACGTTTACAGTAGCATATGTTCTTCTTGGAGGTAGGAAAGCAAGAAAAATAGGAGCCCAAATGTTCGATTTTTGGTTGAAACAATCTGAATAAGATAAATATTGAACTTTCGAAGTTAGTCAAAAAAAAAAAAAAATTGAATTTTCGGTCGTTTTGGATCAAGAAAATGTGAAAGCTCATTCATGTTTACGGTAGCATGTGTTCTTCTTGGAGGTAGGAAAGTAAGAAAAAACACGAGCCTGAATGTCCGATTTTCGGCTGAAACAATCTGAATGAGATAAATATCGGACTTTCGGAGCTAGTCAAAAAAAGAAGGGAAAAATGCAGTTTACCCCCCTGAAGTTTCAGGGGTTTTTCAATTTTAACCCAAAAGTTCAAAAATTGGCAATCTAGCCCCCTGAAGTTTCAAAAATTGGCCATTTAAACTTTCTGTTCAATTTTTCCGTTAAATTGGACGAAATTTTTTTAAAAAAAGCCTGAGGGTAATGATGTAATTTCATAGATTTCCGTCCATTTTGACAGAAAAATTAAACGGAGGGTTTAAATTGCCAATTTTTGAAACTTCAGGGAGTAAATTGTCAATTTTTGAACTTTGGGGTTAAAATTGAAAAACCCCTGAAACTTCACGGGGGTAAACTGCATTTTCCCCAAAAAAGAAATTCGAATTTCCGTTCGTTCTGAGTCACGAAAATACAAAAGTTCATTCACGCTTACAATAACATGCGTTATTCTCAAAGGTGGGAAAGCAAGAAAATACACGAGCCCGAATGTCCGATTTTCGGCCGAAACAATCCGAATGAGATCAATATTGTACTTTCGGAGCTACTTAATGTGGTATTTTGTATACCAAAATATATTAATAATAAATTATCACTCGCAATAGTATGAATCCCTGTAAGATATGGCTATATTGAGGGTGTCGAACCTCAAGGACTGCATAGGTGTTGTTATCAAGTTTGTCAAGATCAAATATAACTCAATTTAAAAGAAGATTGATTTGATTTTGTTTATAACTAAATTAAATGCGTAAAATAAAAGACATAAAGATAAAAAGTGATGAGAGATAGAATATGGGGTTAAATTCACGACTAACCTCTTAACAATAATCAATCATAAATTAATAAGGAAAATTCATATTATGCATGATATAGGGCTCGTTTTACTCGAGTAGTAAAAAAAAATACCATCATTTAATAAATAAGTATAATCCATCTTCGGTTGGCACGGACCGTCCACTTAACCACTAAGATGCGGTACGATCCGTCTTCCCTAGGTATGGACTATCTAATTCCTTAATAAGCTACACACAATCAATGAATAAGCATAACCTATCTTTAGTTGGCACAAACTGTCTATCTAAATTACACTAAACTAGGGTGCAGTACAATTCGTCTTCCCTACGTATGGCCTATCAAATCCTATTGATCATGTATCAGTTAAAACTGTTGTATAACAATCATTCATATAATCATAGAAAATATGAAGGATTGAGTTCAATCAATATAAAAAACTTTATAAGACAAGATAAGAAATTTATAATGATTGAATATAAACATTAAGATCAATTCTCACGGTTATATAATTATCATGCATATAGAAAAACCCAAATTAAAATAAAATTAAACCATTGTTACTTGAAAAGGGCTACATCAACACCCTATTACAGGATTAACCGCTCATCAGGGTGCTAGGATGGCCTCATGCCATGGATCAACTTGTCAAGCCTTCAAGAAGATTTTTGTATCTAAAACTAAGCACACCTTCTCTTGAAGCTTAGAGGCCTATTTATAGGAAGCAAACAAACCCTTGAAGCTCTAGAAATTATAGAAAAATTGTACTTCAATCTCCACGTACAAATTGGAATATGATTCGTCTAGATTTGTGTTCTTTTATTGTATGACAATTTTGGTATAGCAAACATCCGAATTAAGAAAATTATATTCCATAATAATTTGTATAATTTTGAGTTAGTTTTCCAATGCTGCTAAAATCACCTTAATCCGATACTTGAGCATAAAGTTATGGTCAAAATACTGAGATGTGTGCAGAATTCAAATTTGAATCCAATTTGATTTTGATTCCAATTAAAGAAAATCAAATTTAATCATTTCCTTTATTTGATTAAACTTAACCACATCAAATAGGTTACAATCTTTGATTAATCATAGATGATGCATATAGCTCTGTGAGACTTATTATATTGTCAATCAGGTTAATGCACGGGTTCATGGCATATTGCGGTATCGCTATGCCACTGTGATCATCCGCTTTGTTGTGGGTTATTGGTTTTTTTAAAGAATTTTTTTAGTCATGCTCTTATCAATTGGGTCGTTACATAGGTCCTCTATTATAATTGGTTAAGTTTAACCATATCTTTTAGGTCTTCTCAAAGTGTGCTTTAAGCCCAAAATCAATGGAATTAATTGCATCTTTATTTAAAACCTGAAAACAATAAAACAACACAAAATCAAACAAATAACAATGCTAAGGAATTAACATATGTGAGTTAAGGGGCTTAAATGTACAAAATTTGGCGCTTTTCACTGGTAAAAACAAAATTCTAATTTCCGGTCATAACGTATCATGAAAATGCGAAAGTTCATTCATGCTTACGGTACGAAAGCAAGAAAAAACACGAGCACGAATGTCCAATTTTCGGCCAAAACAATCTAAATGAGATAATATCGGACTTTCGAAGCTTGTCAAAAAAAGAAATTCGAATTTATGGTCGTTCTGGATCACGAAAATGCAAAAGTTCATTCATACTTATGGTAGCATGCATTCTTCTCGAAGGTAGGAAAGCAAGAAAAAACACAAGCCCGAATGTCCAATTTTTGGGCAAAACAATCTGAACGAGATGAATATCGGGCTTTCGGAGCTAATCAAAAAAATAAATTCGAATTTTCGGTCATTCCGTGTCAAGAAAATTTGAAAGTTCATTCATGCTTATGGTAGCATGCGTTCTTCTCGGAGGTAGGAAAGAAAGAAAAAAAACACAAGCCCGAATGTCCGATTTTTGGTTGAAACAAACTGGTTTTCGTTTACTTCGACGTAAAATGGTTTCCGTCGAAAAATATTTTCAGGGACGCCATTTTCCCTGATAATGTTTTTTGTCGAAACCATTTTACGGCGTTTACCGCACACATGGAAAATAATTATATATATATATGTATATATATATTTTTTTTTTTTCCAATAAGGTCCCCACAGGGACCGACCCGGCTTCTTGCCGAGACTTGACAGGGACCCGCCCGGGACAGGGTGGCAAAATGGGTACTTGACACGACCCGATTATAACTCGCGAGTACCCATTACACGATTAGCCCATACACAGACACGACCCGTTTAGCTAAACGGGTAATCGGGTCTAACCCGATTATGACCCGCGGGTACCCATTACACGATTAGCCCATACACAGACACGACCCGTTTAGCTAAACTGGTAATCGGATCTGACACGATTATGACACGAAAATAGCCGGGTAACCCAATACGACCCGTTTTACCCGTTTAAAATAATTGGGTATAATCAGGTAGACACGACCCGATTACCCTAAACCATAAATATATTAAAAAAAAAAAAAAAAAAAAAATCAAAATTGTAATAATAATACTAGTACATCAATACAGTCAATGCAAAAAATTGAATTCCAAGATATTAAAGGCTTTAATAAAGGATAAGGAAAAAAAAATAAAAAAAATGGAAAGTGAACATAATTGTACTCTAAAAGAAATTTTAAACTCATAATTTCACCTAAACTTAAAACAAGCAAGCATATTGACTAAGCTCATTTATTAAAATAATTTTTAGTATAAAGAAATTTAATTTTGCTCAAATTACATTCCACTAAAAAATAATTATGTATATTTCAATACAAAATATGATATGTATAATCTGTTGAAATTAAATGTCTTATAACATAGATGAATTTTGCAAATCATTTGAAAAAAAAAAAAAAATTAAGGGCAAAATGCAAGAAGAATTTTTTAAATTAAAATCATTATACACGTTGCTAGAGTGCCCGCAACATGTATAAAATGATGCAGAAGATTGCTGCACACCTTAGGCACTAGGTGGGATAAAATTAAAATTAAAATATATGATACCACAAATATACATTGATAACCCATTACAATCATTACAAATGATCAAGAATGCCTGCAATTCTTGCCCAAAAAAAAAGGAAAAATATTAAAGAGGTCCCTAAGATTTAACCTTTTATGAAAACAGTCCATAATGTTTAAAATTAAACAAATCACTCTTTAAGACATGCTCTGCTATCAAATTGCTCCCTTCATACATCTATAGTCATCGATACCTCATAAAGCATAAAGTATAAGTAGGGGCAAAACTAAAATTTCTATTTCAAAATGATCAAATTATGAATGAGATTGAGGGGTAAAATGTGTCAACATTTCCATCATAGCAAAAAAGAAAAAGATAATAAAAAAAAGCTAGCAAAAACAAAATAATAAAGAAAAAAAGAAACAAAACTCAAAACTACATCAACATTAGATTCATAATTCATTACAAATTACAAATTAGGTTCCCATGGGCCGATGGCTATTATGCCACTTCACTTGAAGTCTTGAAGGATCCATGAAAGCATCCATGATCCACCTATGTAATCAACGTCCAAAGATATGAATTATAAAACACTACAAATATGAATATTTTAAGAAATATTAATAGATTGTACTTCAGATGAATTTGGAACGTCATAGGAAATTGTCAAAACATCATCTTCTTTGCCATCCAAGTCCAACTTCATTTGTGTGAATTCTATATCAAAAAATAAGAAGAATTAGTGTTATTTTATTATAGTGTAGTAAAAAAATAATACAAGTAAACGAAGAAATTAAATATGCAAATAACTAATATTACATTCATCTCCATATAACCAATCTCTAGTGCAAACTAATGCCTCAGCAATATCAGGCTTGAGTGAGCTCCTATATTGATCAATCACACGTCCACTAGTGCTAAAAGTGGATTCCGAAGCAACAGTAAAAACAGGAATACTCAACACATCACGAGCCATAGCAGCTACTTCAGGATAGCGAAATTGATTTCCTTTCCAAAATGAAAAGATGTCAAATGTATTATCAAAATCCACAAACCTAAGTTCCTCCAAATAAATGTCCAATTGATTCTTTTGAAAATTAATATCATTTCCAGCAAATGCTAAATAGTCCTACATGAAACAGAGAGAATATAAACATAAATAATTAAGAGTATATATATACACTAAGTTACTAACAAGATAAGAAATGAATAAGAAATTAATGATATTATTCACCTTTTGCCAAGATAGTTTTGCTCTAGGTATTTGGGACCGCCGAATAGTGATGGAGCTTGAACTTGAAGTATTAGAAGAAGCACTATACTCCATAAAAAGGTTCTTTATTTTCCCATGAACATTCTCGAACTGTATAGAATCCATAACTCCATAGATCTTCGTATAGTAATAATTTACAAGGTGAAGCTTGTAATGAGGATCTAATATAATTGCTATGACCAGCACTGCACTGAATTCTAACCAATATTTCTCAAATTTAGAGATCATTTGAGTTGCCATTAATCTCTTATGTTCATCTTCACTCACAAGGTCTTCCTTCAAGGATACATAAATCATGGCAACTACGGGAAAGTATAAGTTGGCAGTGGGATACTTAGTACCAGAAAAAACACATGTGCTTCGTAAAAGCAAGCTAAGAAACTACTGATATCACCCAAATTTTCCCACTCAAGTACAGTAGGACAATGCGGCTTATAGTTTGAATCAATAATCTACAAATAAGTAAAAGCACTCCGATAGTGCATAGCACTCTCAAGCATAAGATAGGTAGAATTCCATCTGGTTGGCGCATCTTGTTTTAACCCCTTATGATTGTCCAATGACATTTGATTTACTGCATTAAGAAATTTTTGTTTTCGCCCTTGTGATCCTTTAACATACTTCACGCAATCTCGAACCTTTTCGATAGCATCATCAATTTCTTTTAATCCATCTTGAACAATCAAATTAAGAATATGGGCACAACAACGCATATGAAAGAACTCACCTTCACAAAGAAGGGATTTCTTAATGTTCAGTATTTGCCTTAATAACTCAACACAACGATCATTGGCAGAAGCATTGTCCAATGTTATAGTGAAAATCTTGTTCTCAATCCCCCACTCTTGTAGCAAATCATATATCTTTTCGTTCAAAGAAACACCATCATGTGGTGGGGCATAAATGAAAATTTTAACACCCTTTTAATTAATACCCAATCTTTGTTAATAAAATGTGCAGTAAGGCACATATACCCATCAGTGTCAAAGAAGTCCACATATCAGATGTTAAACAAATCCTTTCAGGACAAACATGCAACATAAATTTAATCTTTTCTTTCTCCCTCATATGCATCTTAACCAAATCTGTCTTAGCAGTATTCTAGATATAGATGGTACATCACCACGCAAGTACTGATGTAATTGTCTTACACCATCATATTCAACAAATGAAAAGGGCAAATCATGCTTAATAATCAAAGCAATCAACAATTCTCTATATATTTTGGGATCAAATTTAGAGTCACTTACTGACAGAGATCCTGCTTTCCCAGTTAAGAGCATCTGCCCAACATCACCAGTGTTTGTCCCCCCGCAAACTTGAATGTGCATTCTCAAATTTCCAGTTCCATATGAACTTCGAGCCTTGTATTTATTACCACATGTCTTGCATTTTGCTCATACCTCTGGGTCATTTGGATCAGCATTAGGAATGACATCATAAAATTGCCAAACAGTTGAGGTCTTCCTCCGCTTCTTTCCCTTTTTGTTACTCCTAGTCCCCACAGAAACAGAGTCACCTTGTAGTGATTGTAATTCGACCACATCGTCGTCAATATCGAATGCATATTCAACAAGTTCTTCAATATTCATCTATACACATAATCATTAGTTAAAGTATATGACTATATGCTATATAACTATAAATTGAATATTTAAGAATAAATTAAAAGCCATATATAGCTAAGTGAAATAAAATAATCCAAAGCAAACAAATTCTCTGTATGCCCACTTATAGTCTTATGCAAATTCTAAGTGAAATAAAATTTTCTGTATTCCCACTCATGCAAACAAATTCTCACAGGCACCGTGTCTAGAAGTTTACTCGTTAAACATATGTACATATTCCAGTAATTCCTCCTAAATCCTAATAAATTATAGTAACTCATCCTCTTGTTATCACAAACACCAAGAATGCCCAAATCTTGCAAAAGAAACTTTTAATTTCAGTATATTTTTTACGATCAAGATTTTTGGCAGCCAACAAATGCATTACAGCCCAAAAGCCCCAAACCACCGAGGGAAAATTACAGTCCCTTTATTACATGAATAAACGTAACTAATGACACTGAACAGTCTGAACTCAAAAGAGGAAGAAAAAAAGTGTGGATTTTTGTTTGCTTTTCTTTCTTTATTTTATTAGTCCAGGACTTATTTCCAAATCTTTAGTCTTAACAGATTTACAGAATGACAGAATATATATCAAAAATTCAAAATCAGAGTCTAGAGATAGAGACTAGAGAGAGTAAGAGACATACCGCCATACTAGAGACAGAGAGGCGCGGCTGATGGCGAGGAGGCGTGGCTGACGGCGACGGTGACTCGGCGAGTCGATGACGGTGAGGATGCCTTGGCCCTTGCTAACGCCTAAGTTTCTAACGGCGACGACGAGGAGGCCCAGGAGGGAGACCCGAGAGAGAGAGAGAGAGAGAGAGAGAGAGAGAGAGAGAGAGAGAGAGAGCCGAGAGTCCGAGAGGGAGAGTCGGGAGACTGAGTCACGGAGGGAGAGTGAGAGACCGAGTGAGAGAGGTAGACTGGGGTTAGGTTTACAGTTTCTGTTTACTGAGTGAGTAAAGTAAATGATGAGTGTGAGAGAGGAGAGGCAGAAAAAAAAAAAACCCGAGTCTGGCGGGTCTACCCACCAGCCCCGCACAATAACCATGTCTGGCGGGTCAACCCACCAGATACGAAATTACCAGGTCTTAATTGGGTAGACCCGATTACGACCTGAACCCGATAAGCCCAAACCTAATACATATTTTCTCGTGTCATGTTCGTGTTGGGTTCGCGGGTCGTGTCAAAATTGTCGACCTTACCGGGACTTGCCCGGATCCCGCTGGGACCCGCCTAGGACTTGACCGGGACCTAACCCGGACCCACCCAAGACTTGTCCGGGACCTTGCCAGGACCTGCCCGGCACTTGACCCGGACCCTCTCAGGACCTGACTGGGACCTGCCAAGACTTGACTAGGACCCGCCTGGGACTTGCCCGAGACTTGCCCGAGACTTGCCGGACAAGTCCTGGGCAAGTCCCGGGCAATTCCTGGGTGGGTCCTGATCAAGCCCCGGGCAGGTCCCGGCGGCATCTCGAGTAAGTCCCGCGCAAGTCCTGGTTAGGTTTCGGCGGCTTCCCGGGCAAGTCCCGGGCGGTCTTAGGCAGGACTCGGGTAGGTCTCGGTCAAGTCCTAGGCGGGTCCCGGGCAAGTCCCAGTCAAGTCCCAAGCGGGTCCAGAGCAGGTCCTAGTTAAGTCCCGGTCAGGTTCCGGGCAAGTCCCGAGCAAGTCTAGGGCAGGTCTGGTCAAGTCCAGGGTAGGTCCTGGGTGGGTCCCGATCAAGTCTTGGGCAAGTCCCAGGCGGGCCCCGATCAAGTCCTAGGTGGGTCTCAGGCAAGTCCGGGTCAGGTCTTGAGCGGGTCCTAGTCATGTCCCGACGGGATCCCAGTCAAGTACCGGTGGGGTCTCGGGCGAGTCCTAGGTGGGTCCCGGTGGGGTCCTAGGCAGGTCCCCGGCGGGTCCTGGTGAAGTCCCGAGCAGGTCCCGGGTGGGTCCCGATCGGGTCTTGGGCAGCTCCGAGTGGGTCCCATTTGGGTAGGTCCGGGCGAGTCTCGTTTGAGTCTAGTCAGGTCCCGGGCAGATCCTGGCGTAGTCCCGATTGGGTCTTGGGCGAGTCCCGGTCAAGTCCCAGCGAGGTTCTGGGCGGGTCTTGGTAAGGTCCATCGATTTAAGAATGAGATGCTCATAGTCAAAGAATGGTTTATGGTTTTCAAAACCGTAAACCATTTTCCAAAAATTAAAGAAGAATTTTCAGTCAAAAGGAAAATATTTTCTATTGACCACTATTTTATGTCGAAGTAAACACTGTAAAATGCGGAAATCATTTTCTGGAAACTATTTTACGTCGAAGTAAACGGAGCCTGAATGAGACAAATATCGGACTTTTGGAGCTAGTTAAAAAACGAAACTCGAATTTCCTAGTTGTTCTGGGTCACGAAAATGCGGAAGTTCATTCATGCTTAAGGTATCATGCGTTCTTTTTCAAGGTTGGAAAGCTAGAAAAAACACGAGCCTGAATGTCCGATTTTCGACCGAAACAATATGAATGAGATAAATATCGAACTTGCAGAGCTAGTTAAAGAAAGAAATTCAAATTTTTGAACGTTCTGGGTCACAAAACTGTGGAAGTTGATTCATACTTATGGTAGCATGCGTTCTTCTCAGAGGTATGAAAGTAAGAAAAAACACGAGCTCGAATGTATGGGATTTTTTAATCTCTTGGCTCAAGTGGATAAGGGTTAGAATCATGAGGTGACAGATCCCACTCCTCCCACTCCCAAGCTAGCAGGGAGTTGAAGAACTTACAGTGCTCGATCAACTTCAATGCTAAGAGTCATGGCTCTAGCCGGGGCAAAAGCAAAAAGGCACTTGTTGTGATGTAATCTTATTCAGGGTTTGTTCACGGATTCCTTCTTCACAGGTTGTTTCTAATCTTATCTAAGTCACGCTAATAAAGGAAATTCCATAATGTTTGTAGGCATTGGAACCCAAGTGGTGGAAGACATCTAAGCAAGATAAAATTGTAAGTGCCCGAGGTAAGCAAGCTATGTTTGTGGTAGCATTTTTGATAGAATTTGAGGGTGTTTTTACCTCCAACCACCAAATGAACAAGACAGATAATGCAAACACATAAATAATCATGCACAACGGAAATTAAAACATTACAACCACAACACCAAAACTTGTTGATGAAGTGGAAAACCTTTTGAACCAATCATAAAATGAAAAAACACTCTGGGGTAGCCAAACCTGAGAAATCACTATACGAAGATTTAGATTACAGACAGTAGAAAATACTTGCAACCCTTTAGAAGCTCCAGGCTCTGTAAGAACAACAATCTCACTTGCTTGTTTCCCAGCCGACCATTTTCATGGAGTGCATTTCCTCACCGACCCTTCGATAGACTCTTTCACGATGTAAACCAAGAACAGTTGTGTATTGTGGAACGAATATCAACTCAACAAGAGAAATGATAGAGTTACAAAAAACAACTTAAGCTAGCTCCCTTAACCTCGTGGTTTTAAACAACAAACGTATCACAAGTCATTTTGCATTGAATACGGCCAAACTAAAACTAACAACTTTTATAAATGTTGAGCATTTTATGCACAATGTGATGAAATGCTTTTTAAAAGGAAAACCAGGTCACTTCTAGCATTATGAATGATGAAATGTTTTGTGCATGAAAAGTACGTTGTGGATTGAGTTTACAATTGTTGATTTCAAGATGAATGCATGCTATGCTTTAAATGATTATTTTGCCATGTTATTGTAGAAAATGATGTTATACATAAGGTTTCTAAGTAGTATGTATAAATGAAATGAAATGAAAGGAAAGGCCTATGCGTTCTATGTAAAATGTTATGAAAATAAAATGGAATGATAATAATCTCAAGGGGTTGGCTCAAGTGTTAAAGGCCTTGGTTTTGGTGGTGTTTCCATTAGTCTAAGGTTCGAATCCCCTTGGGTGCAAATAATTTCATGGTGCCAGCCCATCAGCGAAGCCAAATCATTTCCCACTCCGTGTGGGGGGGGGGGGGGGGGGGCGATTTACACGGGTCTGAGGTTTATTCGACAGGGGTGGGTACACGAAGTGGTCTTGCCTTGAAGAGGTTATTTGTTATAAAAAAAAGGGGAAGATACACTTTAGCCCTTTGAACTATCACTCTTTTTGCACTTATACCTCCAAACTTTTAAAAATTGACATTAGGGCTTCCCATACTATCACCGTGTGTCGAAATAGATACTTTGTATTTTTCTTCCCAAAATACCCTTAAATTTATTAAGAAATAATCATTTAAAAAATAAAAATAAAATTTGGGTGGCCCTTTTCATATTAGCCCCTTAATCCTCAATGTCACTTTTTAAAGTTAAAATGCATAATTGCAAAATGAGTGATAGTTTAGGGGGCTAAAGTATATACATTTTTTTTTAAAAAAAAGGGAAAGATAAGTAATAACAATTGATGAAGTGATGGAGTTTATGAAAGGAATGTATACAATATAGTAATTGATGATGATGATGTTTTCGAAAGTACGTCTATGAAATTTAGGTTTCCCAAAAGGTGACTATGAAAGCTATGTTTATGAAAAATGTTCATGGAAAGATGTTTATGAAAATTTTTCCCGAAAGAAATGATTAGTCAAATGATTTTTTATTAAAATTTTTCAGTAAAGTGTAATCTTTTATGGAAGGAATGATTTTTAGCAAAGCGATTTTCTTGATATCAATAAAATGATATTTGTTACGAAAGAAGTATTTCTGCAAAATGTTGTATTGGAATTGGCAAATGTTGTTTTTACATACAAATGATTATGTTATTATATGAAATGTTCACACAGTTACATACCAGTACTAGCTTACTTGCTTACTGAGACGTTGACTCATCCTCCCACCTGTAAATGTTATTTATAGAGTAAAGGAAAATGGTGCCAAAAAGCAGGATAGAGAAGAAAATGATTTGGAGTTCAAGTTAATGAAATTCTAAGTCAACAAAATGATATGTAATGTTTAATTAATTCATTATAATTGCTATGTAATGCTTATTGGCTATACAAGTTATGAATTGTGTTATTATTTTGAGTAATAGAACTTTGGTGCAACAATGTGTTTGTGGCTATAATTTGGGACGAAAAAAAGTTACAACAAATTCTGCAACGTGTATGATTAGCCCCGCTCATATGCAAACAATGTAGAGTGACAAAGTATAATAGTGGCGCTCCAGATGATTATAATAGGTATAATTATTGGGGGCGTTATAGGAGGTGTTGAGGGTGCTGAAGGAGATGTTCTCGTGGGTGTCGAATGTGGATTCTAATGTAAACTCAATTCTGAGTTGACACGAGATTTCCAACTTCGCACAAAAAATCTTGGGTAACTGTTTTCCAATTTCAACAACCCTCGAGTTGGAATTTGGAAACAACCAAATTTTGCCCCGAAGGGTCGGTAACCAACACTACCTGCAGTGCGAGTTTCAACTGATGTTGGTGTTTTCCAGCAAGTGTTTGAGTTTTTTAGAGTGTTTCAGTTGGATATTGTTTGCCTGTGATATTTCTCGATTGATTTTGGTGGTTTCCAATTACTACTCGGCTAGCTTGGTGGGTTTTGGTGCTATTTCGGTGGTTTCTGGTGAGTTTTGACGGATTCTGTTGATTTTTGGTCTATTTTAGTGGTGTTTTTTGATTTCGGCCAGTTCAAGCTGTCTTCCAACAAGTTTTGTTGTGTTTTCTGCCTGTTTGGTGATATTTTGGTCAGTTCAACTTGTGTTTCGGCGGGTTCAGCTTGTTTTTAACTAGTTTGATGATATTTTGGTTGGTTCAGTGTTGTTGTGGCCTGTTCCATTTATTTTTCGGCCGGTTTGGTGATATTTCGGCTTGTTTATTTTGTTTATTTATTTATTTTTTTTTTTCATCCAATTTGGTGGTATTGCAGTATAAAGACAAACTTGTAGTTATATTTGCAAAGTCTTTGTATCAGTAATAGTTCTCATGTTCCAAGATGGAGCTTATATGATGTAATTGCTTAAGGGGTGAGTGTTAGAAAAAAGGGACAAGTGTCCTTATTCTCTAAAAAGTGGTGAGTTGTCGTCTGGTGAGGTGTCCTTATTCTAGAATATTCTATTAGTTCCTATATGTATATCAGTGAATGGCAAGGGCTAGATGTGTCTTGAGCCTCTCTCTCTTTTGTGAAACATGCTAATCTTGATAGTTTCTAGCCTGCAACTATAGTTCATTTACTTTTGTCGAAATATTTTTTCCTTCAATTTATATCAATGTTCTTGCTAGTTAATGGTGATTAAATTATTGTGGCATCTACTTTTCACATCTTGCCTTGGGGAAGGATACTAAACATTGCCACATAGTTGCCGTAGCATTCTTGTGTGGTTGTTTAACCTAAGATCTATTTTTCCCAACTCTGCATGCAGGCAGCATTATACCAGACAGATTTTCAACCAATTCCATTAGAAGAATATATTAAAGTTGGTAACACTATTTATAACAAAAAAAAAGGACATTGTGAGAACAATCCCTAAACAATATGATCTTTGTGGTAAAGATCCAGATCATATTGTCAAACTATGTAATGAGGTAGGGACCTCTTGTGATGCAAGGCTATTTTTGGATATTATCCTTGAATTTGAACAATTATGAGCCAAGGGAACGTATTTCAGGTTGTTCAAGAGGGTCATTCAGTGTTGATATTTTGTTCTAGCTGAAAGGGATGTGAATCAACTGCAAAGCATGTTTCAAAGTTCCTCAAAAGATTTTCTGTTAATGTTCATAATGATGAAAGTGAGTTCGTTGATATTACTTCAGCTATTGACGCCTTGCGAAGGTGTCCTGCTGGACTGGATCGTATATTAGAAGAAACTGTGCCTTCTGGTGTTGCCTATCACCATGCTGGCCTCACGGTATTTATTTGTTTCTTTATTTATCTATCTTGTTGGGGTTATTTATTTCATTTTGCTGTGGTATGTTCTTGCTTACTTTCTTAATCTTTTGACTGTCTTAAAGTATTTTCTATTGTTCACTTATTGACTGTTGATACTTATGAGACTTCCTTACTTCTAAAAGTTTGGCTGTTCATTTGTTTTTTCTGTAGGTTGAGGAAATAGACATTGTTGAAACCTGCTATCGCAGGGGCCTTTTACGTGTCTTAACTGCTACATCTACCTTAGCCGCTGGGGTTAACCTGCTAGCTAGGAGGGTTATTTTTCGACAACCCAAGATTGGTTGTGATTTTATTGATGGAACAAGGTACAGACAGATGGTTGGTCAGACTGTAATAGATACACAGGGGGAAAGTGTACGTTTACTTGGTTCCTTTTTTTATTTTTTTTTATAATTTTAGTCGGGGTACCTCTTATATTCGTGTTTTCTGGGATGATTGCTGATTGATCATATTATTTTTAGTTTTTAATGTCAAATTAATGCCTTTTATTATCTTTATTTCCTATTATATGTAAAATCTCTCTCTCTCTCTCTCTCTCTCTCTCTCTCTTGTTTTTTATATTTTATGTTTGGTGTATTTCATTGAGCATATAAGTCACTGCTATTATATTATTATGTTGATTTTTTTCCTAATAATTTTAATCTAACCAGGTATTAATTTGCAAACCGGACGAGATCAATAAAATTATGGGCCTTGTTAATGAAAGCTGTCCACCTTTGCATTCTTGTCTATCTGAAGATATTAATGGAATGACTCATGCTATTTTAGATGTTGTGGTCGTTGGAATTGTCCAAACAGCTCGAGATATTCTTCGATATGTTAGGTGTACTCTTCTGAATTCCACCAAACCATTTGAATATGTGGAGAAATTAGCCCAGAAATCTCTTGAATGGTTGTGCCACAGAAAATTTCTTGAATGGAATGAAGATACTGAGTTATACAGTACCACACCATTTGGACGTGCAGCTTTTGGCAGTTCTCTCAGCCCAGAAGAATCACTTGTAAAAGATTGCACCTTCTATTTTTATTATAACATATTTAATTTCCTAACCTATTGTTTTACTGTGTAAGACGTAAGCAATCTTGGTTTGAATGGTTGTTGAAAAACAATTTTTTGTTGAGATTGACTATGAACTTTTGTTTTGTTTCCCAGATTGTTTTGGATGATCTTTCAAGGGCAAGAGAAAGATTTGTTCTATGGTCGGGATTGGGTTAATGGACAATGTGGAAGGACTTGTTTAATTCGAATTTATGGCATATTTGGGTGTAGTTCAAATTAAACCAATATGCATTATTTGAGTATGGTCCAAAGTAGACCAATATGCAGTGTACATTCCAAATGGTCCAAATTGGTCTTCTTTGATTACATATACATGGCATGCTCAAATTATGGTCACTATTTGGAATGTCAATAATTTGGTCAAATTAAGTTGAAACAGTATTGACAAAACATTTAGTTAATTAGTGCAATAACACAAGAGTCAATAACTAATCACTTGCATAAATACATACATTACAAAACACTCATTTACTTAGTGCAATAATGCCAATCAACATTATTATCATCAACCATGACAACAATAAACCAAACATGAGAAATTTCTCTCTTGCCCTATACACATCCTTCTCCTTCTCTAAGTAGGTAAGCATTTCCAATTGTCTATCATCCCCCTTCTATAGCTGATTTACCCTTGCAATGTAGCCATCACGTTCAGTCTCAAGGTCTTTCACCATTGCCAAATATTGACAGTTTTCATTCTCCAGCTCTTTCACCCTATCCAACAGCTTAGGAATAACTTTCATACCCCTTTCACAAATTGGTTTGTCCATCCATTTGAAAAATAGGCATGTTGCTTTTCTCTGTATATACATAAAATATCAAAATATCAATCCAACCATTACACTCACTTCATGCAGGAATAACTTTCAGACCAATATGCATTGTGCAATGAAACTACTCACGTTAGAATCATAGGTAGCACAATCCCAAAATCTCCTTCCAGGGTTTTCTGGAGTCTAGGATGTCTTCAATGGTGCAGGTAACGAGCAGTAACAAACCCAGGACGTCTGAGTACAGACCACCGAAGAAGACCCAGATGCAGATGATGACTTCATTAGCTCCTAAGGAAAATAGCGTGAACCCTAGCTTAATTTCGGTACAGTATTCACCAAAAAAAAAAAACAAAGCTGAAATTTGGGTATAGTATCCACCGAAAAAACTAAAGCTCAAGATTGGTTGATTGGTTTGAGTAGATACCTTATCCAAGCTGAGAGAAGATTCATTTCCTTTGGATTCCCGTAATCGACTTGATGACATTTTCTTCTCTGCGCTTTCCAGTACGAGTTCTCAAGGTCGACGGATGGAAGACAGTTCGATATCCCTTACGAGTGCGTCTGCAAACTAGATTGAAGCTCAATTCTGGGGTTTAGGTCATTTGGAGATAACTAGGTATGTAGCTCTGGGTTGAAGAAGAAGAAGAAGAAGAAGAAGAAGAAGGAAGGTAACAGAAGAAAAGGGAGTTCGACCTTACCGTACCTACGTGTGAGACTGATCGAAGCTCAATTCGAATAGCAAGAGAACGAATTGTGGAGAAGGAAGAGAACGGATTGTGGAGCTCATAGTCTAGGGCTCATGCGATTTAGGGGTAAACGGACAAGGAAGCTTGGGTTTGAGGAGGAAGATGAATCCTATTAGCTTATATGTCGCCATTATAGCGTAATTACGTGGCGATGACATGGACGTCCGTTAGTTGGGACTGACGGAATCTAACGGAGGTAGTGATTCCGTCTTTTCCCATAGGTTGGGTACTAGATTTGTCATGTTTTAAAACTCAGGGGGGAAAAATAAAAAAGTGAAAACTCAGGTACCAAAAAATTTACTAACCCTATTTTTCAATTTGATTTTTTTTGCTTCATATCAAGAAGTGATTTGTGATTTAGGCCAACTATAATAATCTAAAATTTATCTTTTATACCACATGGAGTGATTTGTAATTTAGGACAACCACAATGACCAATTTTTCACTTATTCCTTTAAATGTTCCTGAAGTTTTTTGTTTTTTTTTTTTTTTTTTTCCTGATGTTTTTTGTTTCTCATATCCTTTAATTTTTCTTTTGTTTTATTAAATTTTGTTCTTCGTGTTTTGTTTTTTTTTTCTTCCTTTGTTTATAGTATATTTTTCAAATTTTTAATTTTTTTTTTTTTATTTTTACTTGATTTTCTTAAATTCTTTTTATCTTTTTAAAGTGCTCATATTTATCTCTTAATCAATCATCACTTTTCACATATGTTGGGTTTTTTTTTTTTTGGTTCTTCTGTGTTTTTATTTCCTTCTATTTTTTTTTTATTTTTTTTTTAATTGTACATGTTGCTTCTTTCATTTATCATTTTTGATATTTGTTTTACCAAAACAATGTCTTAAACAAATTTATATTGGTCTTTATCAAAACCACATAGATCTCATGTGATAAAAATCAAAACTTAGGAGGTGGGGGGGGGGGGGGAATAAAGAAATGAAACCCTAAGGGGTAGTAGGTATTTAACTCATTTGTTGTACCAAAACCTATATCTTCTTCGTGTTTTTATTTTTTATTTTTGTTTCATATCAATAAGTGAGTTGTAATTTAAGCCAACTATAACGATATATAATTTATTTTTTATACCACATGGAGTAATTTCCAATTTAGGACAACCACAATGACCAATTTTTCATTTATCCCTTTAATTTTTCCTGAAGGTTTTTGTTTTTCATATCCTTTAATTTTTCTTTCGTTGTATTAAATTTTGTTCTTCCTTTTTTTTGTTTTGTATTTTTTTTCTTCCTTTCTTTATAGTCTATTTTTCGTATTTTTAAATTTTAAATTTTCTATTTTTTTTTGTTTTTGTTTTTAGTTGATTTTCTTAAATTCTTCCCATCTTTTTAATGTACTCGTATTTATCTCTTAATCAATCCTCACTTTTCACTTATGTTGCGTTTTTTTTTTTTTTTTTCTTTTTGGTTCTTTTGTGTTTTTATTTCCTTCTATTTTTTTTTTTAAAAAAAAATTTTAATAGTATGTCTTGCTTCTTTCATTTTTCCTTTTAATATTTGTTTTACCAAAACAATGTCTTGTACAAATTTATATTTTTATACACCAACTACTTCATGAAAATTGATTTGACCTATAGATTATTTTTTATAGCAGGAAAGTGGTTTATAATTTAGGTCAACTACAAGACCTATAAATTATTTGTGATACAAAGGGAGTGAATTGTAATTTAGGCCAACAATATAAAACAATTTTATATTTATTCCAAAATTAAATAAAACATAGAATTCTCACGTAAAAAAAAAAAAAAAAAAGAAAAAAAGTGAGAGAATAAAATAAAAAAATTGAAGAAGACATAGGTTTTGGTAAAACAAATGGGTTAAATACCTAGTACACCCTGGAGCTTCATTTCTTTATTTTTTTCTCCTAGGGTTTGATTTTTATCACGTAGGTCCATGTGGTTTTGATAAAGACCAAATTAGTCTTTCCGTCTGTTAATCATTAGTTGACTTAACGGAATTCCACGTCACATACACGTTGACCAATTAAAATTTGACACCTGGCCACCCCCATTTGGCCGGATGGGCTCGGCCACCCCAAATGGCAAGCCACCCCTAAATTTTTTTCTTTTTGATTTTTTTTTGAATTTTTGAATTTAAAATATTTAATTAGGAGCCGCATCATTACTGATGACGGGGCCACTAATGCCAAGTGTCAAGTTTTAATTGGTCCACGTGTCAGTGACAAGGACTTCCGTTAAGTCAACTAGCGATCAACGGACGAAATGATTAATTTGGTCTTTATTAAAACCACATGGATCTCTTATGATAAAAATCAAAACTTAAGAGGGAAAAAATAAAGAAATGAAACTCTAAAGGGTATTAGGTATTTAACTCATTTGTCGTACCAAAACCTATGTCTTCTTCATGTTTTTATTTATTTTTTTATTTGTTTATTTTTTGTTTTATATCAATAAGTGATTTCTAATTTAGGCCAACTATAATTATCTATAATATATTTTTTACACCACATGGAGTGATTTGTAATTTAGAACAACCACAATGACCAATTTTTCATTTATCATTTTCCTAAAGTTTTTGGTTTTTCATATCCTTTAATTTTTCTTTCATTGTATTAAATTTTGTTCTTCCTTTTTCTTTTTCTTTTTTTTTTTTTTGTATTTTTTTCTTCATTTCTTTATAGTCTATTTTTCATATTTTTTAATTTTTTTTTTTGTTTTTACTTGATTTTCTTAAATTCTTTCTATCTTTTTAATATGCTCGTATTTATCTCTTAATCATTCATCTCTCTTCACATATGTTGTGCCTTTTTTTTTTTGTTCTCCTCTGTTTTTATTTCCTTCTATATTTTTCTTTTTTAATTTCTAATTGTACATGTTGCTTCTTTCATTTATCATTTTTAATATTAGTTTTACGAAAACAATGTCTTCTACAAATTTCTTTTTTTATAGGCCAACTACTTCATGAAAATTTATTTGACCAATAAATTATTTTTTATAGCAGGAAAGTGATTTGTAATTTAGGCCAACTACAAGGATTATAAATTATTTGTTATAATTTAAGCCAACTACCACTACAAGACCTATAAGTTATTTGTCATACATTGAACGTGAATTGTAATTTAGGCCAACAACTTAAAACAATTTTATATTTGTTCCAAAATTAAATAAAAAATCAAATTTTCATGTAAAATAAATAAATAAAAAAAATAAAAAGATAGAGAATAAAACAAAAAAATTGAAGGCATAGGCTTCGGTAAAACAAATTGGTTAAATACCTAATACACCATAGAGTTTCATTTTTTTATTTTTTCCCCCTACAGTTTGATTTTTGTCACGGAGGTCCATGTGGTTTTGATAAAGACCAAATTAAACCTTCCGTCCGTTGATTGTTAGTTGACTTAACGGAATTTCACGTCACTGACACGTTGACGAATTAAAATTTGACACCTGGACAGCCCCATCCAGCCGGATGGGCTCGGCCATCCCCAAATGGCGAGCCTCCCCCAAACTTATTTCTTTGTGAAAATTTTTTTTTAGTTTTTTTTATTTAAAAATTTTAATTAGGTGCTACATCATTACTGATGACATGGCCACTTATGCCAAGTGTCAAGTTTTAATTGGTCCACATGTCAGTGACGTGGACTTCCGTTAAGTCAACTAGCGGTCAACAGACGGAATGACTAATTTGGTCTTTATCAAAACCACAGGAATCTCCTATTATAAAAATCAAAACTTAAGTGGGAAAAAATAAAGAAATGAAACTCTAAAGGGTATTAGGTATTTAACTCATTTGTCGTACCAAAACCTATGTCTTCTTCATGTTTTTATTTATTTATTTATTTGTTTATTTTTTGTGTTATATCAATAAGTGATTTCTAATTTAGGCCAACTATAATTATCTATAATATATTTTTTACACCACATGGAGTGATTTGTAATTTAGAACAACCACAATGACCAATTTTTCATTTATCATTTTCCTAAAGTTTTTGGTTTTTCATATCCTTTAATTTTTCTTTCATTGTATTAAATTTTGTTCTTCCTTTTTCTTTTTCTTTTTTTTTTTTTTGTATTTTTTTCTTCATTTCTTTATAGTCTATTTTTCATATTTTTTAATTTTTTTTTTTGTTTTTACTTGATTTTCTTAAATTCTTTCTATCTTTTTAATATGCTCGTATTTATCTCTTAATCATTCATCTCTCTTCACATATGTTGTGCCTTTTTTTTTTTGTTCTCCTCTGTTTTTATTTCCTTCTATATTTTTCTTTTTTAATTTCTAATTGTACATGTTGCTTCTTTCATTTATCATTTTTAATATTAGTTTTACGAAAACAATGTCTTCTACAAATTTCTTTTTTTATAGGCCAACTACTTCATGAAAATTTATTTGACCAATAAATTATTTTTTATAGCAGGAAAGTGATTTGTAATTTAGGCCAACTACAAGGATTATAAATTATTTGTTATAATTTAAGCCAACTACCACTACAAGACCTATAAGTTATTTGTCATACATTGAACGTGAATTGTAATTTAGGCCAACAACTTAAAACAATTTTATATTTGTTCCAAAATTAAATAAAAAATCAAATTTTCATGTAAAATAAATAAATAAAAAAAATAAAAAAGATAGAGAATAAAACAAAAAAATTGAAGGCATAGGCTTCGGTAAAACAAATTGGTTAAATACCTAATACACCATAGAGTTTCATTTTTTTATTTTTTCCCCCTATAGTTTGATTTTTGTCACGGAGGTCCATGTGGTTTTGATAAAGACCAAATTAAACCTTCCGTCCGTTGATTGTTAGTTGACTTAACGGAATTTCACGTCACTGACACGTTGACGAATTAAAATTTGACACCTGGACAGCCCCATCCAGCCGGATGGGCTCGGCCATCCCCAAATGGCGAGCCTCCCCCAAACTTATTTCTTTGTGAAAATTTTTTTTTAGTTTTTTTTATTTAAAAATTTTAATTAGGTGCTACATCATTACTGATGACATGGCCACTTATGCCAAGTGTCAAGTTTTAATTGGTCCACATGTCAGTGACGTGGACTTCCGTTAAGTCAACTAGCGGTCAACAGACGGAATGACTAATTTGGTCTTTATCAAAACCACAGGAATCTCCTATTATAAAAATCAAAACTTAAGTGGGAAAAAATAAAGAAATGAAACTCTAAAGGGTATTAGGTATTTAACTCATTTGTCGTACCAAAACCTATGTCTTCTTCATGTTTTTATTTATTTATTTATTTGTTTATTTTTTGTTTTATATCAATAAGTGATTTCTAATTTAGGCCAACTATAATTATCTATAATATATTTTTTACACCACATGGAGTGATTTGTAATTTAGAACAACCACAATGACCAATTTTTCATTTATCATTTTCCTAAAGTTTTTGGTTTTTCATATCCTTTAATTTTTCTTTCATTGTATTAAATTTTGTTCTTCCTTTTTCTTTTTCTTTTTTTTTTTTTGTATTTTTTTCTTCATTTCTTTATAGTCTATTTTTCATATTTTTTAATTTTTTTTTTGTTTTTACTTGATTTTCTTAAATTCTTTCTATCTTTTTAATATGCTCGTATTTATCTCTTAATCATTCATCTCTCTTCACATATGTTGTGCCTTTTTTTTTTTGTTCTCCTCTGTTTTTATTTCCTTCTATATTTTTCTTTTTTAATTTCTAATTGTACATGTTGCTTCTTTCATTTATCATTTTTAATATTAGTTTTACGAAAACAATGTCTTCTACAAATTTCTTTTTTTTATAGGCCAACTACTTCATGAAAATTTATTTGACCAATAAATTATTTTTTATAGCAGGAAAGTGATTTGTAATTTAGGCCAACTACAAGGCTTATAAATTATTTGTTATAATTTAAGCCAACTACCACTACAAGACCTATAAGTTATTTGTCATACATTGAACGTGAATTGTAATTTAGGCCAACAACTTAAAACAATTTTATATTTGTTCCAAAATTAAATAAAAAATCAAATTTTCATGTAAAATAAATAAATAAAAAAAATAAAAAGATAGAGAATAAAACAAAAAAATTGAAGGCATAGGCTTCGGTAAAACAAATTGGTTAAATACCTAATACACCATAGAGTTTCATTTTTTTATTTTTTCCCCCTACAGTTTGATTTTTGTCACGGAGGTCCATGTGGTTTTGATAAAGACCAAATTAAACCTTCCGTCCGTTGATTGTTAGTTGACTTAACGGAATTTCACGTCACTGACACGTTGACGAATTAAAATTTGACACCTGGACAGCCCCATCCAGCCGGATGGGCTCGGCCATCCCCAAATGGCGAGCCTCCCCCAAACTTATTTCTTTGTGAAAATTTTTTTTTAGTTTTTTTTATTTAAAAATTTTAATTAGGTGCTACATCATTACTGATGACATGGCCACTTATGCCAAGTGTCAAGTTTTAATTGGTCCACATGTCAGTGACGTGGACTTCCGTTAAGTCAACTAGCGGTCAACGGACGGAATGACTAATTTGGTCTTTATCAAAACCACAGGAATCTCCTATTATAAAAATCAAAACTTAAGTGGGAAAAAATAAAGAAATGAAACCCTAAGGAATATTAGGTATTTAACTCATTTGTCGTACCAAAACCTATGTCTTCTTCATGTTTTTATTTATTTATTTATTTCTTTTTTGTTTGATATCAATAAGTGATTTCTAATTTAGGCAACTATAATTATGTATAATTTATTTTTTACACCACATGGAGTGATTTGTAATTTAGGACAACCACAATGACCAATTTTTCATTATCCTTTTCCTGAAATTTTTTGTTTTTCATATCCTTTAATTTTTCTTTCATTGTATTAAATTTTGTTCTTCCTTTTTTTTTTTTCTTTTTTTTGTATTTTTTTCTTCCTTTCTTTATAGTCTATTTTTCTTATTTTAAATTTTAATTTTTTTTGTTTTTGTTTTTACTTGATTTTCTTAAATTCTTTCTATCTTTCTAATGTGCTCATATTTATCTCTTAATCATTCATCACTTTTCACCTATGTTGCGTGTTTTTTTCTTTTTTTGGTTCTTCTGTGTTTTTATTTCCTTCTATGTTTTTCTTTTTTAATTTTTAATTGTACATGTTGCTTCTTTCATTTATCATTTTTAATATTAGTTTTACGAAAGCAATGTCTTCTACAAATTTCCTTTTTTAAAGGCCAACTACTTCATGAAAATTGATTTGACCTATAAATTATTTTTGATAGCAGGAAAGTGATTTGTAATTTAAGTCAACTACAAGACCTATAAATTGTTTGTGATACATTGGGAGTGAATTGCAATTTAAGCCGACAACATTAAAAGGATTTTATATTTATTCCAAAATTAAATAAAAAATCAAATTCTCAGGTAAAATAAATAAATAAAAAAAGAGAGAGAGAATAAAATAAAAAAATTGAAGAAGACATAGGCTTCGGTAAAACAAATTGGTTAAACACCTAATATACCATAGAGTTTCATTTCTTTATTTTTTTCCCTTATGGTTTGATTTTTGTCACGGAGGTCCATGTGGTTTTGATAAAGATCAAATTTGTCCTTCCGTCCGTTGACCGTTAGTTGACTTAATGGAATTCCACGTCACTAACACGTTGACCAATTAAAATTTGACACCTGGCCACCCGAATCTGGCCGGATGGGCTCGGCCACCCCAAATGGCCAGCCACCCCAAATTTATTTCTTTTTGAATTTTTTTTTTTTAAGTTTTTTAATTTAAAAAATTTAATTAGGTGTCGCATCATTAGTGATTAGAAAAATTTTGATGGGATAGAAGCGAAGAGAAGGATGCTCTATGCAATCTATACAAACATGAAAAGCCTATCGAAAAAGAAAAGGCAAAAAAAAAAGCCAAAAACTCCTAACAACCCCCGCCCCCCAAAAAAACCTAAAAACGCGAAAACTTAGAGAAAACTTCAAAAAAGCAAAAAACGAAAATATATATATATAAAACGAAAGAAAAACGTTAACAATTGGAAAAAAAAAAATAATAATAAAACTACCTTTTTATTGACCAAAACAGTTCCCTTGACAACACAGCCGTTGTTGTTGCTAAAGAGATGAATCTGGATCAGCGAAGGCTAAAAACAGCCAACAAGGAGTGAGAAAGAACAGAAAATATTCAGAGCCCCAAATGTCAAAGACCATTTTAGTGTCACCATGTACTTTAACAGCGCCTCGTCACATCAACGTTCTCATTGTGGTTCACATCAATGAGAACGTGAGAGCTGGAGAACAGAAGAGAGAGAGAGAGAGAGAGAGAGAGAGAGAAAATTGAGAAAAGAAGAGAGGGACTGGCCATATATAGAAATGTGTTTCATGGTGCAGAGATGGTGTGCAGAGGGAGCTGCCGTGCAGAAGAATTTCAAAAAAATAAATAAATTTTTTAATTGAAAAAAAAAGAAAAATTAAAAAAAAATTAAATTTTTATTTAATTTTTTAATTTTCTGACGTGGGGTTTTACCACGTCAAAAAATTTTCTGACGTGGGAGACAGTAGAACGTTAGAAAATTCTGACGTTCTACCCACTGGCACATCAGGAAAATTTTTTTCCTGACACCTATGCTTTTGACAATCAACGCGCGTCAAAAACACCACGTCAGAAAATTTCAATGAGAAAAAAATTGTTTTTTTGTAGTTAATAACCAATTTTTCATTTATCCCTTTAATTTTTCCTAAATTTTTTTGTTTTTCATATCCTTTAATTTTTCTTTCGTTGTATTAAATTTTGTTCTTCCTTTTTTTTGTTTTGTATTTTTTTCTTCCTTTCTTTATCGTCTATTTTTTTCGTATTTTTAAATTTTCTATTTTTGTTTGTTTTTGTTTTTACTTGATTTTCTTAAATTCTTTCTATCTTTTTAATGTGCTCGTATTTATCTCTTAATCAATCCTCACTTTTCACTTACGTTACGTTTTTTTTTTGTTTTTTTTTGGTTCTTTTGTGTTTTTATTTCCTTCTATTTTTTTATTTATTTATTTTTAATAGTACGTCTTGCTTCTTTCATTTATCCTTTTAATATTTGTTTTACCAAAACAATGTCTTGTACAAATTTATATTTTTATACCCAAACTATTTCATGAAAATTGATTTGACCTATAAATTATTTTTTATAGCAGGAAAGTGGTTTATAATTTAGGTCAAATACAAGACCTATAAATTATTTGTGATACAAAGGGAGTGAATTGTAATTTAGGCCAACAATATAAAACAATTTTATATTTATTCCAAAATTAAATAAAACATAAAATTCTCACGTAAAAAAAAATAAAAATAAATAAAAAAATTGAGAGAATAAAATAAAAAAATTGAAGAAGACATAGGTTTTGGTAAAACAAATAGGTTAAATACCTAGTACACCCTGAAGTTTCATTTCTTTATTTTTTCTCTCTAGGGTTTGATTTTTATCACGTAGGTCCATGTGGTTTTGATAAAAACCAAATTAGTTCTTCAGTCCGTTAATCATTAGTTGACTTAACGGAATTCCACGTCACTGAGACGTTGACCAATTAAATTTGACACCTGGCCACCCCCATCTGGCCGGATGGGCTTGGCCACCCCCAAATGGCAAGCCACCCCTAAATTTTTTTCTTTTTGATTTTTTTTTTTGAATTTAAAATATTTAATTAGGAGCCGCATCATCACTGATGACGGGGCCACTAATGCCAAGTGTCAAGTTTTAATTGGTCCACGTGTCAGTGACATGGACTTCCGTTAAGTCAACTAGCGATCAATAGACAGAATGACTAATTTGGTCTTTATCAAAACCACAGGGATCTCCTGTGATAAAAATCAAAACTTAGGGGGTAAAAAAATAAAGAAATGAAACCCTAAGGGGTATTAGATATTTAACTCATTTGTTGTACCAAAACCTATGTCTTCTTCGTATTTTTATTTTTATTTTTTTGTTTCATATCAATAAGTGATTTGTAATTTAGGCAAACTATAATGATATATAATTTATTTTTTATACCACATGGAGTGATTTGTAAATTAGGACAACCACAATGACCAATTTTTCATTTATGCCTTAAATTTTTCATGAAGTTTTTTGTTTTTTGTTTTTCCTGATGTTTTTTGTTTCTCATCTCCTTTAATTTTTCTTTCGTTTTATTAAATTTTGTTCTTCCTTTTTTCTGTTTTGTTTTGTATTTTTTTCTTCCTTTGCTTATAGTATATTTTTCCAATTTTTAATTTTTCTATTTTTTTGTTTTTGTTTTTTCTTGATTTTCTTAAATTCTTTCTATCTATTTTGATTTTTTTTGCTTCATATCAAGAAGTGATTTGTAATTTAGGCCAACTATAATGAGCTATAATTTATTTTTTGTACCACATTGAGTGATTTGTAATTTAGGACAACCACAATGACCAATTTTTTATAAAGTTTTTTGTTTTTTGTTTTTTTGTTTTCCTGATGTTTTTTGTTTCTCATATCCTTTAATTTTTCTTCTGTTTTGTTAAATTTTGTTCTTCCTTTTTTTTTTTTTTTTTTCCTTTGTTTATAGTATATTTTTCAAATTTTTAATTTTTCTATATTTTTTGTTTTTGTTTTTCCTTGACTTTCTTAAATTCTTTCTATCTTTTTAATGTGCTTGTATTTATCTCTTAATCAATCATCACTTTTCACTTATGTTGATTTTTTTTTTTTTTTTTGGTTCTTTTGTGTTTTTATTTCCTTCTATTTTTTTTTCTTCTAATTTTTAATTGTACGTCTTTTTTCTCTCATTTATCCTTTTAATATTTGTTTTACTAGAACAATGTCTTCTACAAATTTTTTTTTTTTTTATAGGCCAACTACTTCATGAAAATTGATTTGATTTATAAATTATTTTTATAGCAAGAAAGTGATTTGTAATTTAGGCCAACTACAAGACTTATAAATTATTTATTATAATTTTGGCCAACTACAACTATAGGACGTATAAATTATTTGTTATACATAGGAGGTTTTTTCCAATGAGCGAGCGTACGCAGACCATAACATAATCTTTTATTAAAAATGCTTTCCCAGTATATTTTTACTTGGGCTGGCCCCACATTTCTTGAGCCCGAAGTAAACAGCAACGGTAGGTAAGCCAGCTCCTACGTGGCAATTTTTTTTTTTTTTTTCTCTTTTAGGTTTTACTTTGTTCGTGTTTTTGGCGGTTTTTCGGGTTTTTTTAATGCTTTTTTTGGTGTGTGTTTTTTTTTCCTTTTATTTTTGTAGTTTTTAGTGTGTTTTTTTTTAATAGGCCTTTTGTGTTTTTGGACGTTTTATGAGTTTTCGGAGGTTTTTCCAAATTTTTTTAGTGCTTTTTGAGTTTTTGGAGTGTTTTTTCATTTTTTGTGTTTTGGGGGGGGGGGGGGGGGGGGGGTGTTCTTTGAGTTTTGGGAGGCTTTTTGAATTTTTGAAGTGTTTTTTGAATTTTTAGTGGGTTCTTTGAGTTCTTGGAGGATTTTTGGAATTCTTCAATAGTTTTTGGAGTTTTTTTTTTTTTTTCCTGGGTTTAGGGTGCTCGACATTTTTTTTTTTTTTCTACTCTGCTATTTTTCGGCTTTATTATTGTTTTTTTTTTTTTTGAGTTTTTTGTTCTCTGGGTTTGGGGTTGATGGGCTTTTTTGGGCTGTGAGTTTTTTTTTTTTTTTTTTTTTTTTTTTTTTTTTTTTTTTTTAATTTAATTTTCCTGGGCTTTGATTTTAATGGGGGGTTTTTTAAGCATTTTTTTTTGTCTTTTTTTACGGGCCTTCGATTGTTTTGGGTTTTCTTTTTTTATTTTATTTTTTTTTTCCGAGTTTCTAACGTCTTTTTTTTTTTTTTTTTTTTTGTTTTTACTTGATTTTCTTAAATTCTTTCTATCTTTTTAATGTGCTCGTATTTATCTCTTAATCAATCCTCACTTTTATCTTATGTTGCGTTTTTTTTTTTTTTTTTTGGTTCTTTTGTGTTTTTATTTCCTTCTATTATTTAAATTTTTTTTTTTTTTAATAGTACGTCTTGCTTCTTTCATTTATCCTTTTAATATTTGTTTTACCAAAACAATGTCTTGTACAAATTTATATTTTTATACGCTAACTACTTCATGAAAATTGATTTGACCTATAGATTATTTTTTATAGCAGGAAAGTGGTTTATAATTTTGGTCAACTATAAGACCTATAAATTATTTGTGATAGAAAGGGAGTAAATTGTAATGTAGGCCAACAATATAAAACAATGTTATATTTATTCCAAAATTAAATAAAACATAAAATTCTCACGTAAAAAAAAAAAAAAAAAGAAAAAAAAAAGTGAGAGAATAAAATAAAAAAATTGAAGAAGACATAGGTTTTGGTAAAACAAATGGGTTAAATACCTAGTACACCCTGGAGTTTCATTTCTTTATTTTTTTCTCCTAGGGTTTGATTTTTATCACATAGGTCCATGTGGTTTTGATAAAGACCAAATTAGTCATTCCGTCCGTTAATCATTAGTTGACTTAACGGAATTCCACGTCACTGACACGTTGACCAATTAAAATTTGACACTTGGCCACCCCCATTTGGCCAGATGGGCTCGGCCACCCCAAATGGCGAGCCATCCCCAAATTTTTTTCTTTTTGAATTTTTTTTTTGGTTTTTTAATTTAAAAAATTTAATTAGGTGCCGCATCATTACTAATGATATGGCCACTTACGCCAAGTGTAAAGTTTTAATTGGTCCACGTGTTAGTGACGTGGACTTCCGTTAAGTCAACTATCGGTCAACGGACGGAATGACTAATTTCGGTTTTATTAAAACCACATGAATCTCCTGTTATAAAAATCAAAACTTAAGAGGGAAAAAATAAAGAAATGAAACTCTAAAGGATATAAGGTATTTAACTCATTTGTCGTACCAAAACCTATGTCTTCTTCATGTTTTTATTTATTTATTTATTTGTTTATTTTTTGTTTCATATCAATAAGTGATTTCTAATTTAGGCCAACTATAATTATCTATAATATATTTTTTACACCACATGGAGTGATTTGTAATTTAGAACAACCACAATGACCAATTTTTCATTTATCCTTTTCCTGAAGTTTTTTGTTTTTCATATCCTTTAATTTTTCTTTCATTGTATTAAATTTTGTTCTTCCTTTTTCTTTTTCTTTTTTGTATTTTTTTCTTCCTTTCTTTATAGTCTATTTTTCATATTTTTAATTTTTCTATTTTTTTTTTCGTTTTTGTTTTTACTTGATTTTCTTAAATTCTTTCTATCTTTTTAATATGCTCGTATTTATCTCTTAATCATTCATCTCTCTTCACATATGTTGCGCCTTTTTTTTTTTTGTTCTCCTGTGTTTTTATTTCCTTCTATATTTTTCTTTTTTAATTTTTAATTGTACATGTTGCTTCTTTCATTTATCATTTTTAATATTAGTTTTACGAAAACAATGTCTTCTACAAATTTCTTTTTTTATAGGCCAACTACTTCATGAAAATTTTTATGACCAATAAATTATTTTTTATAGCAGGAAAGTGATTTGTAATTTAGGCCAACTACAAGGCCTATAAATTATTTGTTATAATTTAAGCCAACTACCACTACAAGACCTATAAGTTATTTGTTATACATTGAATGTGAATTGTAATTTAGGCCAACAATTTAAAACAATTTAAAACAATTTCAAAAAAAAAAAAAACAATTTTATATTTGTTCCAAAATTAAATAAAAAATCAATTTTTTCACATAAAATAAATAAATAAATAAATAAAGAATAAAATAAAAAAGATAGAGAATAAAACAAAAAAAAATTGAAGAAGGCATAGGCTTCGGTAAAAAAAATTGGTTAAATACCTAATACACCATAGAGTTTCATTTCTTTATTTTTTACCCCTATGGTTTGATTTTTGTCACGGAGGTCCATGTGGTTTTGATAACGACCAAATTAAACCTTCCGTCCGTTGACCGTTAGTTGACTTAACGGAATTCTACGTCACTGACACGTTGACCAATTAAAATTTGACACCTGGCCAGCCCCATCTGGCCGGATGGGCTCGGCCATCCCCAAATGGCGATCCTCCCCCAAATTTATTTCTTTTTGAATTTTTTTTTTAGTTTTTTTATTTAAAAAATTTAATTAGGTGCCGCATCATTACTGATGACATGACCACTTATGCCAAGTGTCAAGTTTTAATTAGTCCACATGTCAGTAACGTAGACTTTCGTTAAGTCAACTAGCGGTCAACGGACGGAATGACTAATTTGGTTTTTATCAAAACCACAGGAATCTCTTGTTATAAAAATCAAAACTTAAGGGGGAAAAAAAATAAAGAAATGAAACCCTAAGGAGTATTAGGTATTTAACTCATTTGTCGTACCAAAACCTATGTTTTCTTCATGTTTTTATTTATTTATTTTTTGTTTCATATCAATAAGTGATTTCTAATTTAGGTCAACTACAATTATCTATAATTTATTTTTTACATCATATGGAGTGATTTGTAATTTAGGACCACCATAATGACCAATTTTTCATTTATCATTTTCTTAAAGTTTTTTGTTTTTCATATGCTTTAATTTTTCTTTCATTGTATTAAATTTTGTTCTTCCTTTTTCCTTTTTTTTTTTTTTTTTTGTTTTTTGTCGTTTTGTATTATTTTCTTCCTTTCTTTATAGTCTATTTTTCATATTTTTAATTATTATTATTATTATTATTATTATTTTGTTTTTACTTGATTTTCATAAATTCTTTCTATCTTTTTAATGTGCTCGTATTTATCTCTTAATCATTCATCACTTTTCATGTATGTTGCATTTTTTTTTTGGTTCTTCTGTGTTTTTATTTCCTTCTATGTTTTTCTTTTTTAATTTTTAATTGTACATGTTGCTTCTTTCATTTATGATTTTTAATATTAGATTGACGAAAACAATGTCTTCTACAAATTTCTTTTTTTAAAGGCCAACTACTTCATGAAAATTGATTTGACCAATAAATTATTTTTTTATAGCAGGAAAGTGATTTGTAATTTAGGCCAATTACAAAACCTATAAATTATTTGTTCTAATTTCAGTGAACTACCACTACAAGACCTATAAATTATTTGTGATACATTGGTAGTGAATTGTAATTTTGGCCAACAACTTAAATCAATTTTATATTTATTCCAAAATTAAATAAAAAATCAAATTCTCACATGAAAAAAGTAAATAAAAAAAAAAGAGAGAATAAAATAAAAAAAATTGAAGATGGCATAGGCTTCGGTAAAACAAATTGGTCAAATACCTAATACAGTACCCTACAGTTTCATTTCTTTATTTTTTTCCCACTATGGTTTGATTTTTATCACGGAGGTTCATGTAGTTTTGATAAAGACCAAATTAGTCCTTCTGTCCGTTGACCGTTAGTTAACTTAACGGAATTCCACGTCACTGACACGTTGACCAATTAAAATTTGACACCTGGCCACCCCCATATGGCCGGATGGGCTCGGCCATCCCCAAATGGCAAGCCTCCCCCAAATTTATTTCTTTTTGAAATTTTTTTTTTAGTTTTTTTTTTATGAAAAAAATTTAATTAGGTGCCGCATCATTACTGATGACATGGCCACTTATGCCAAGTGTCAAGTTTTAATTGGTCCACATGTCAGTGACGTGGACTTCCGTTAAGTCAACTAGCGGTCAACGGACGAAATGACTAATTTGGTCTTTATCAAAACCACAGGGGATCTCCTATTATAAAAAAACAAAACTTAGTGGGGGGGGGGGGGGGGGAATAAAGAAAAGAAACCATCAGAGTATTAGGTATTTAACTCATTTGTTGTACCAAAACCAACGTCTTTTTCATGTTTTTATTTATTTATTTTTTGTGTGATATCATTAGGTGATTTGTAATTTAGGCCAACTATAATTATCTATAATTTATTTTTTATTCCACATGGAGTGATTTGTAATTTAGGACACCCACAATGACGAATTTTTCATTTATCCCTTTAATTTTTCTTGAAGTTTTTTGTTTTTCACATCCTTTAATTTTTCTTTCATTGTATTAAATTTTGTTCTTCCTTTTTTTTTTTTTTTGTATTATTTTCTTCCTTTCTTTATAGTCTATTTTTCATATTTTTAATAATTCTTTTTTTTTTTACTTGATTTTCATAAATTCTTTCTATCTTTTTAATGTGCTCGTATTTATCTCTTAATCATTCATCACTTTTCACGTATGTTGCATTTTTTTTTTTTTTTGGTTCTTCTGTGTTTTTATTTCCTTATAAGTTTTTCTTTTTTAATTTTTAATTGTACATGTTGCTTCTTTCATTTATTATTTTTAATATTAGTTTTACGAAAGCAATGTCTTCTACGAATTTCTTTTTTTGAAAGGCCAACTACTTCATGAAAATTGATTTGACCTATAAATTATTTTCTATAGCAGGAAAGTGATTTGTAATTTAGGCCAACTACAAAACCTATAAATTATTTGTGATACATTGGGAGTGAATTGTAATTTAAGCCAACAACATTAAAAAGATTTTATATTTTTTCCAAAATTAAATAAAAAATCAAATTCCCACGTAAAATAAATAAATAATAAAAAAAGAGAGAGAATAAAATAAAAAAATTGAAGAAGACATAGGCTTCGGTAAAACAAATTGGTTAAATACCTAATATACCATAGAGTTTCATTTCTTTATTTTTTCCCCTTATGGTTTGATTTTTGTCACGGAGGTCCATGTGGTTTTGATAAAGATCAAATTTGTCCTTCCGTCCGTTGACCGTTAGTTGACTTAACGGAATTCCACGTCACTAACACGTTGACCAATTAAAATTTGACACCTGGCCATTTCCATCTGGCCGGATGGGCTCGGCCACCCCGAATGGCGAGCCACCCCAAATTTATTTCTTTTTGAATTTTTTTTTTAGTTTTTTAATTTAAAAAATTTAATTAGGTGTCGCATCATTACTGATTAGAAAATTTTTGATGGGATAGAAGCGAAGAGAAGGATGCTCTGTGCAATCTATACAAACATGAACCCCCCCCCCCCCCCCCAAAAAAAAACCTAAAAACGCGAAAACTTCAAAAAAGCAAAAAACGAAAAAAAAAAAAAGAAAAAAAAGAGATACAAAACGAAAGAAAAACGTTAAAAACTGGAAAAAAAAAATAAAAAAAAATAAAACTACCTTTTTATTGACCAAAACAGTTCCCTTGACAACACAGCCGTTGTTGTTGCTAAAGAGATGAATTTGGATCAGCGAAGGCTAAAAAACAGCCAACAAGGAGTGAGAAAGAATAGAAAATATTCTGAGCCCAAGATGTCAAAGACCATTTCAGTGTCACCATGTACTTTAACAGCGCCTCGTCACATCAACGTTCTCATTGTGGTTCACATCAATGAGAACGTGAGAGCTGGAGAACATAAGAGAGAGAGAAAATTGGGAAAAGAAGAGAGGGACTGGCCATATATAGAAATGTGTTTCATGGTGCAGAGATGGTGTGCAGAGGGAGCTGCCGTGTAGAAGAATTTCAAAAAAATAAATAAATTTTTTAATTGAAAAAAAAATTCCAGACACCTATGCTTGAAGAAGAAAAATTGAAGAAGACATGGGTTTCGGTAAAACAAATGGGTTAAATACCTAATACACCCTAGAATTTCATTTCTTTATTTTTTACCCTTATGGTTTGATTTTTATCACAGAGGTCCATGTGGTTTTGATAAAAACCAAATTAGTCATTTCGTTCGTTGACCGTTAGTTGACTTAACGGAATTCCACGTCACTGACACGCTGACCAATTAAAATTTGGCACCTAGCCACCCCCATCTGGCCGGATGGGCTCGGCCACCCCCAAATGGTGAGCCACCCCCAAGTTTTTTTCTTTTTGAAATTTGTTTTTTTTTTTAGTTTTTTAATTTAAAAAATTTAATTAGGTGCCGCATCATCACTGATGACATGGCCACTTATGCCAAGTGTCAAGTTTTAATTGGTCCACGTGTCAGTGATGTGGACTTCCGTTAAGTCAACTAGAGGTCAACGGACGGAATGACTAATTTGGTCTTTATCAAAACCAAGAACACAAAAAATGAAAAAACACACCAGAAACTCAAAAAGCACTATAAAAATTCAAAAAAACCCCAGAAAACTCATAAAACGCCCAAAAACACAAAAAGCCTAAAAAAAAAAAAACTAAAAAAAAAAAAAAAAAAACCTTCAAACTCGAGGACCACAGCTCTAAAACTTATAACCCTAAAACCAAACCCCAAACCCCAACGTTGCCGCAGAGATGTTTTTTAGTGAGTTTAATCTGATTGTGTTTTTTTATGCTTCCTCGCCGGTCGCCATCAACGTTGCCCCAGAGATGTTTTTTTTTTTTTTTTTAATCTATGATGTATTCCAAACAATTACATAAGGCCTCCTTCTTTAGTTTCAAGGCTAGATCTCTCTCTCTCTCTCTCTCTCTCTCTCTATATATATATATATATATATATATAGAACAAAATGCCAAAACTTTTCTAACTGAGAATGAAAGGAGCAAATAATAAGTTAAAGTATGGAACACGGCAAATTAATTACATATTACATGAATTCCATCTCCATGCTTAGTTACTAACTTAAACATATAACATATTGTCTAAATATATAACATATTGTCCAATCGGCTGTTCAAGTACATACATCCACATGGTCCACAAGATCCATGGTACTTTCTCAAAAAAATAATTACATCACACTGGAAGCTGCATTGTGAGTGAAGTCTTGTGAGGGAGCTGCTGTGAGGAAAACACTGAAGCTCACCAGGAACCACCACCAGAAGGCCTTCCCAAAATAAGACCAAAATTACAATAAGAACACATTCAAGCAAGCAAAATCAGACTCTACAAACTTTGCAGAGAAGCCTACAGCAACAAATCTGTTGGCAAATTCTACAAAGATACTAAAATCAAATTCACTTTTAGTGTAGATAAAATTTTCAAATAAAAGTAGGCAATTTTGTAAGATTAAACTGAACACTTATGCATCAATTTACTTACCTTAACTTGTTCATTTCGCTCGGCAACTCATCAAGTATCCAGTTCACTTTTGCTTTCTGAACCATACATAGAAACATATCTCTAAGGTTTTGGTCTTGAAGTGCTTTCATGGCTAACTCATAATATTCGTTTGGTAGGGCATCACGAATCTGGTGTAGGTCCTTCATGGCTTCCGCAAGTAACTTATCATCATCCGTCAGGGTCGTCAGCACTGCTGCGTCAACCATTCTTTTCTCAGTCGGTGTTTTGGATTTTTTTGCTGGGTTGCTGCTGGTATCATCAAGGTTGACGTCGTCCATTGGTCGTTTTCCTCTTTGTCTGTTATCCAAAATCCTAGGCCCACCGACGTTGTTGTGGGGTTCATTTGCAAGAAGTACATTAAGCATATCGTAATTTTTACAGACTTGTTCATGAGTTCTGTCGGGAGATACCTGGACATGAAATTCCAGTTGTAAGAAACAATTAAAAACTATTTGACCTGAAAAATTCTAGGAAAAATAAGAAAGAGAAGCTTTACCACAACAGCGGTCCTGATGTTCTCGACATTGTAGCTGACTGTTCCCCCAGCATCAGCCAAATCTTTGGCTAACTTAAACTTGCTTTCATTTGCTTAAACTTCTCAGTTAACTGAATCATTCTTAGATTTGTTCTTCTAGTACGAAGTTTCATTTGTGGAAGTACTAGCTCCCAGTAAAGATTACTACGGGTGATTGCTTCCCCCTTTGTCACTTCAGAAATAATATTTACTAAAATTTGTTCTTCTTCCGCAGTCCAAACCGAATCTTTGTGACCAGCCATGTGTGCGTGTGGGACAGTGATTTTCAGGGTTTGAAAGGTGTTTGGGTAGTATGCATCCAAAAAGAGACGACTGAGACAAGAAAGAAAAAGTTCTTCGATACTCTATCACATTTATTTCATAATAACTCTTTATTTAGTTTTCCAACTGCCAAATCAGAAAATGTTTTTTTTTTTTTGTTGTTTTTAATGCGGTCAAGGAAACTAGAATATATACAAATTCTAGTTGAGGGGGACGATGGCCTACCCGGTCCCCCCTCCCTCAGTCTCTGATTGTGGGTATATTGCATTCTGCACTGTAGCGTGAGTTTTGCAGTTGCGTCACGTGCTTATTCGCATGGTTTTCAGTTTACTACAAGACAAAATCCCCAACCTCTGGATATGAAACTGCACGTATGAGGCAACATGGTTGAGTTAACTTTTTGTTTTTGTCTTCAAACTGAAACAAAACTTCGACTTGATTTCATTTTCCAATATTGAAATGAGTATTAAACAAAATATAATTAATAAATGGATATGCAAACAAATAACAGCGATCTAAAATTAAACCGATGAAAAAATAAAGACATGCATTTTAGGGAATATATATACCTTTGAATGTTTTTCTTTCCGAGCCTTCCCATTCCAAAAATGGAAACTATAGCATTTTTCTCTGATTTCATGTTCCGGTGAGAAAGAGAGAAGGGGTTGAGCGGTGGCACAACATGATTTCTTTTTTTAGTTTTACTTTTTTAATATTTTTATTTTCTTCTTATGAGCAATAGCCATTTAATTTTCTCATTAACTATGGTCATTAATATTAGAGGAAAGGAAATTGGCAGTTGGGGGTTGGAGGTTGGGGGTTAGGGTTAACTGGGATGGATTTGAAATGCTGAGAACAATTTAGTGTAGATAGATGAGAAGGGTATTTTCGTAAACATGGGCTGGATTTGAAATGCTGAAATCGTGCGCAGGAACCACGTGATCGTGTGAGCTGCAAAAGTAGATTCCGTTGCCTAACCTTTCAAACCCTGAACGCGCCTGCATTTTTCCCAAAATCTTTGGGTTCCTCGATTTCAACTGAATTCTTCTCCATTTTCAAGCATATTTCAATCTCATTTCATCCAAGGTATGATTCCCATGATTTAATCTTGTCTCATTTCTTGTTAATTGTTATGCTTGATTCTGGTTGTGTTACACACATTGTTTGTGATATATTTTGGTATGATTTTCCATTATCCATGAGATCTGTTCACATGACTAAATATTTGTGCATACCACATGTTTGACAAAATGCCTAAGTGACATTCTTGAGCCACTTACCTTGATTCATGACTTGAATTGCTCTTGTTTGTTGTCATTATGGTTTTAAGCTTTGATTGTGAGGGATATAAGCATTTGTTTCCATTTTTAGCCTTGCTCAAACTTAACACGCATCACATGTTTGATGTAATATCTCAATGATGTGCAGTTGGTCAAATTCCCCTTGTTTTTCTTGGAGTGATTATGGGTTGATATATTTAGGCTTTAAACCTTGTTTTGTGATAATCCTTCATCAAGCCATGAATCATTGCTCACATTTCTAATGGTAATGAACATCAAGTGTTTGATGTAATGCTTTAGTGATATTTTCAAGCCTTGATTTCACATGTTCTTTGTCGTTTCGCATACATACTTACCTCATGAGATATTCTCTGCGATTTCCACTCATTTGGGGGTTAAATGTGTAGGTACCATGGAACAAACATCCAAGAAACGCTCTCGGTCACAGAAATACTACTCTAACACTTTCAAAACCAAAGAAGTGAAGAAGCTGTGTGCAAATAGGTTCAAGTAGAGAGCTGTGCTTGCTGAGCGAGGAGTGACATGAGTAGATTTTACTGGGGAATTTGCCGATTAGCGAGGATTGAGGGGATCCAAATACAGTGCATGGAGACCTTGCCTGAAAGGGCGCCCAATTTCTACCGAAATCCCATATCTTATGTCTTTCGACAGTGCCCAATGCTGTTCTTCCTCTGGTTCTCACTCTACTACCCGCAAGATCCCTCGTAGGCAGACCCTTCTCAGCAGGCCAAGAACACGTTCTTGGAAGGTATACTTTCAAACTCTTTTACTTGCTTCAATTGCAAACTGTTATGCATCCCCCCCCCCCCCCCCCTTTTTTTTTTTACTTTAATCTTTTTCTTTCTTTTGGGGTCGTTTGGGGTTTCAACGTTGATATTTGGGTCACGAAAATACAAAAATGCAAAACTTCATTTATGGTTATTGTAGCACACGTTCTTTTCGAGGGGAGGAAAACTAGAAAAAATTTGAAGGTCTGATTTTCAGCCGAACCAACTTGAATGAGATAAATATCGAACTTTATGAGATTGACAAAAAAAGACATTCGAATTTTCAGCCATTCTGGGTCACGAAAATACGAAAGTTCATTTGGGGTTTCAATTGGGTTTCAAAGACGTTTCATTTGTGATTTCAATGGGGTACTCAGGTTTCAACGGTGATATTTGGGTTGCGAAAATGCAAAAACGCAAAACTTCATTCACGCTTACGGCAGCATACATTCTTTTCGAGGGGAGGAAAACAAGAAAAAATTTGAAGGTCTAATTTTTGCCCGAACCAACCTAAATGAGATAAATGTTGGGCTTTATGAGATAGACAAAAAAAAGACATTCGAATTTTCAGCCGTTCTGCGTCATGAAAATACAAAAGTTAATTTGAGGTTTCAATAGGGTTTCATTTGGGGTTTCAATTAGGGTTTCAACGATGTTTCATTTGTGTTTTGAAGGGGGTATTCAGGTTTCAACGGTGATATTTGGGGTTTCAACGTTGATATTTGGGTCTCGAAAATGCATAAATGCAAAACTTTATTTAATCTTTCGGTAGCATACGTTCTTTTCGAGGGGAGGAAAACAAGAAAAAAATTTTAAGGTCTGATTTTCAGCCGAACCAACCTGAATAAGATAAATATTGGGCATTATGAGATAGACAAAACAAAGACATTCGAATTTTCAGCCGTTCTGGGTCAAGAAAATAGAAAAGTTCATTTGGGGTTTCAATTGGGTTTTCAAAGACGTTTCATTTGTGATTTCAACGGGGTACTCAGGTATCAAAGGTGATATTTGGGGTTTCAACGTTGATATTTGGGTTGCGAAAAATGCAAAAACGCGAAACTTCATTCATGCTTACTGTAGCATACGTTCTTTTCGAGGGGAGGAAAACAAGAAAAAATTTGAAGGTCTAATTTTCGCCCGAACCAACCTGAATGAGATAAATATTGGGCTTGATGAGATAGACAAAAAAAAGACATTCGAATTTTCAGCCATTCTGCATCACGAAAATACAAAAGTTAATTTGAGGTTTCAACAGGGTTTCATTTGGGGTTTCAATTAGGGTTTCAACGACGTTTCAATTGTGATTTCAACGGGGTATTTAGGTTTCAACGCACCCATGAGCACCTTTGTAATCCACCTACTTAATGTGGACAATTCTTCTTCCCAAAGTGAGACTACCTCACAACATGTGCATACACTAAGAATATCAACAAACCAAATCCTATCTTTTTATGAAGAAAAGTACCATTTTTCATTTTTTTTTAAATAATACCAAATAAAAGAAAGACAAAAAATAGATAGGGTTGCTTCAGACATTTTTTCCATTTAAAAAAAAAAAAAAATAAGGCAAAAGTTGGACTTAAGTTGGGCAAAAAAGTTGGGCCTTTAGCATTTGCCTTTTTTAAATGGGTTGACGTGGTGCCCCGGGTCTACTATTTAGACTTTTCCTTCCAACAAATCCAACTCACCATGGCACGTAGAGACAATCCGTACCCTCTACTTGTGTCCCCACTCCCTCCAACGTTTCCTTAAAGAGTGATCTATTATGGTGACCAGTGACAAGTGACCAGAAACAGACACAGGGGACCAGCATAGGCCTTGGCCTCCTCTCTGTTTTGGAAAAATATTGACAAAAGAAGGAAACTGCATAAGCCTCTAGCTATGTATATCAGTAGAAAAAAAACAAATAAAATAAGAAAAAGACGAAGAGAAAGGTTTGTAATTGATGAAAATAGGTGAAATTAGAACTTGTAGGTGGCACCCAAGCTGCAATAAATAGTGTTTTAAGGACTTAATTTGCCATTTGAGCTTCCACGTTAACTGTGTTACTGTAATATTTGATTTTAAGTCCTACGTACATTGTTAACATGTACCAACTAAAGTCTTGAATAATGTCTGTTGATACAAAATATATCTCAAAGCCGAAACCAAAAGGCCCACTTTGAATGAAAGGCCTATAGCTCGCTAGGACATCAAGGCTCTAAAGCCCAAAGCTCAGGAAGTCCAAACACAGTCACTTGATCGTATCAGACCCACAATTAAGCGTGTAGTTATGCACCATATCTCAACAAGTGGCATGCAGAATCACGTACCCCTATAATCAAGGGGGTATGAATATGATCACTCTCCAAACAACTCAATCTGGGAGTTACAACCCAAATAAGAGAATAACCAAACAACTAAATCTGGGAGTTATAACCCAAATCAGAGAATAACCAACGGGATATCTCCCAAGAGGAGTCTTAAGTACATAAAATCCTATCCACGTAAATCTCTTATATTATCTTAAAAGATAATCTACAGTTTCAACCACTCCCATGAATCTCTTACATAAAATCCTATCCAAGAGAGAGTCAAGTGAGAGTCCCACTAGAGTTCACCTACTCACAGCCTCTATAAAAGGAGGAGCCACCTATGGCATAGATAGGTACTCTCTTCTCTTGCTCTTATTATTCTTAGTTATTCTTATTTACTATTTGTTTATTTATTACTCTTGTGATAATCAAACTCTCACTCAGCCATCGGAGGTGGCACGACCGCCACCCCCCACCTCGTAGTCTGTCACTACTGATCCTTTCTCTTTCTTAGCAGGCCCTCGTGGATTTCTCTCAAGACATAGTCCACTTCATCATTTGATAAACATCGCAAGAGTGGATGAATAAAGCTTTGCTTGTATAGGACATCATTCTGGATTAGGTACCTCGATGCCCAGCAGCGGATTGTTTTGGCTTCCGCGGGATTCTCCGGAAGGTTTCCTTCAACAAGGTATTTTACTACAGATTTAAATAATACATACCTGGAAGCTTGGCGGTCTAAAATTGCTGGTGTTTCCGATTCGCTGATAGTGGTTTCCTCCCTTGGGGGTGATTTAGAACTGCATGAAGCCAGACGGTCCAGTTGGTCCGCCTTGACATTTGAGTCTCGAGAGACTTGCTGAATGCAGAACTTTGTAAATGTATCCTTGGCGTCCAGTGCTTTCGGTAGGTACAGTTTGATTTTTTCTCTCTTTGTTTCATATTCGCCCGTTAACTGGCCTACCACCAATTGAGAGTTGCTCTGTACTCTTACACTATTGGCTCCAAGTTGTTTTGAAACTGTAGATCATCCTTTAAGATAATATAAGAGATTTACGTGGATAGGATTTTATGTACTTAGACTCCTCTTGGGAGATATTCAGTTGGTTATTCTCTGATTTGGGTTGTAACTCCCAGATTGAGTTGTTTGGAGAGTGATCGTACCCCCTTGATTGTAGGGGTACATGATTCTGCATGCAACTGTTGAGATATGGTGCATAACTGCAAGCTTAATTGTGGGTCTGATATGATCGAGTGACTGTGTTTGGACTTCTTGAGCTTTGGGCTTTAGAGCCTTGATGTCCTGGCGAGCTATAGGCGGCCTTTGATTCAAAGTGGGCCTTTTGGTTTGGGCTTTGGGATATATTTCGCATCAACAGTACCCCGCCATTCCCTCAGGTAACTATAGTGGCCTAATGGGAATAAATGGATTTCTATTTTTCCTTGGGCTTCCAAAATTTATGGCCCATCTTATCTCTTCAACTTATTTTAGCGTCCTTTTCCCAACATCCACGAACGCCACATTTTGAGGCGTGGCACGCTTTCCTTGGGGGACATGACTGCGGCTATAATGACAAAGTACGGAGCACGTTTTCTATGGCCTGCGGTTGACGCGTGTCAACCTAGGGCTTGCTTGTGTTTTGGGTGATTTATGAGGCGATGGTACATCTTCCCTGCCATCGTCTTCTTCAAGATGCTCGTTTAAATTCCTTTGGGGGTTGCTTGAATCCTTTGGAGACACAACGATTTTTGTTGCGCGAACGGATAAGAACGATCCATCGAGCGACGTTTCTTTTGAAATGCTTTTAAGTCTGCCGTGAGACTCTTGAACTTCTAAGAGACACTTGGCAAAGTGCGTTGCACTATTAGTTGCATGGACTCCTTAAAAACTAGGGTTGTTCTTCTTTCCTTGCTGCCGTCAAGCATCTCGCTCTCTCTTTGCTTCAAATTTGTCTTTCTTCTATCTTTCTGCTCCTTGTGTTGTGATGGAATTCAGCGGAGCCGCTCTCCATTCTTGACTCAGATCTTTAGACTTGGAGGTTTGCAGGGAGGTATATAAGTTCCCTGAAGGTGTCCAAATCCGACTTCCTGCCGTTGGCGAAGGTTCTACCGGTCCCGAAAATGGGGATGAAATCTGTTTATAGCACTAGATTCTCGAAGCAGGTTTTAGATTACCGGTTCCCTGGGTGATTGATAAGCGCTAAAATATTCATATCTTCAGCCCTTATCTTACATGTTTTAATCCTTTGGTTTTGGTTAATTAGGCCATTTTACTTCATTTTTGTGTTTTTGATGTTTTTACAGGCTTTTGGAAGAAAAGAAGCGTTTTTGGACAAATTACAAGCTTAAAGGGCAAATTGGAAAAACCTAGAAGATATGGTTGAGCTTAGCCAATCATGATTAAGTTTAATCAAATAGAGGAAAGGATTAGTTCGGAATTTCTCACATTGAAGTCAAATCGGATTGGATGAAAAATTGGATTATGAACATATCTCGGTATTTTGATCATAACTTTCAGTTCAAATATCAGATTGAGGTTATTCAAGTGGCATTGGAAATCTAACTTAAAGGGCTACAAATCATTGTGAAATAGAATTTTCCAAATTCGGAGCGTCACAAGGTCAAAATCGCACTGCAAGTTAAGACCGTAATTCTGGGCAATCCTACTCCGATTTGGACTTAGGTTTTCTTTATCCTAATTGGACTTGGACTTAAAACTCCGAATTTTATAGGTTTACTTGTGTAACAAGGACTTCTAAAGCCTATAAATAAACCTCTTAGGTTCTAGGAATAGGTGTGGAGAAAAGAGGCACAAGCTCTGGAAAGGAACTGAAGGCTGAATCAAGAGGAGTTTGGGTTTTTCTTCTCTTCCACCCTTTTTATCTTTATTATGTAGTTTATACTTTGTTTAGGGCTATATTGAAGCCCTAGTTATGTTAAATTAATATTTCAATATTGGCGCCTTGTGATGATCATGTTGTGCTATTTAACTTGATTAATACCTGTTTGCATGAATTCCTCATATGTGTATGCCTGATCAATATGTGCATGTGGTATGGACTTGTTAGTTAGATCAATTTGGATGACCGAGTCCTGGGTTTAACATAAGTAACAAGAGATATCCACGCCGGATTCTTGGGTTAATCAACATAGGGAACCGGGAGTATGTGTCCATGCCCTAGGCCCTGTGTGTTTGTCGATTTCCATAGAACATATGCTTTTCTAAAGAACAACTTAGTATAGACCATGCTAAATCCTTTAGGAAAGAAAAGAGTTAGAGTATGGACCAAGTGCCTAACTCGTTGCTTAGGGAAATCAATAGCTTAAAGAGTTAGGGTTTAACCCTTAGGTTGGCAAACATTAAATATGCATAACTTGATCAAAGCATTGACATATTGTTATATTGATTGAATATAATTAGTGGTGAATATCAAAACCCTAATCCTTTTTAGTTTTTGTTTATCTTTTATTTTATTGAATTCAATCGTGACAATTGAATTTTATCTTTTAATTAAATAGGAAATTACTTCTAAACATAATTTACCAATCCTCGTGGGAATGATCTCGTATTTGCCTGCTATACTATTGTTTTGATCTTGTGCACTTGCGAGTTAAAACATACAATTATATACATATTAATTTAGGTAGATTTTTGCACAACAGTGATTAGGGAGATTTTGCATATACTGAACTTGGCTAATTTCCAAGTTTCTCCAAACGGTTGGAGAGTTTTAATAGGGATGGCCATCCTCTGGCCGGAGTTACACAAGGACCAGGGATGTTTGCAGATCACAGAGAGGGAGTTTCTTTACTTGTACACCGCTTTCCCTGTTAACAACGAGGAGAATGATATCTGGAAGTTCCATGCCCATAAGGCGGGGGCTATGTTTGAGCTTCCATATAGGATTTCCAAAATTAAGAGCTGGAAGGATAAATTTTTCTTCATTTCTCGAGGATTTGAGTTTTTTGAGAACGAACCTCATGATTTTCCATTAAGATCTCTGTTGCCGGCTAGATTCCCAATGGGGCTTTGGACGTGCCTATGCTTCCTAACTTTGTACTGATCCGTTTACAGAGGGCCATCGATTGGGCCAAGGATGAAGTGACGATTCAAAATTTCTGAACCCATGGTGATTGGCTTATCCAGGCGGAGCACATGGAAGCGTCTCTTGGGTATAGAGGCCTATCAAACCTGAGTGAGGCCCAAAAAAGGGCACAGGCGTAGGGCTAATAGTTTTCCTCACCTTTTCTTTGCTGGCACTTGCCCTGGTTGTCTGGCTGATGGTACGATCCCAAGTTACTGAAGACGATGTGAATGCTGAAGGAGGCCTTGCTGGCACGGAGGCAAGGGTTGAGCTGTTTGGCAGTTCTACTTCTATTGGGTCTGCAGCATTGGGTGATCAGCAGGGTGTAGCGGCTGATCACATTTCTCCTGGGGAACATTCATTTGTGAGGCCCACCAAACGGAGACGCCTACATAGAGATTCGCCTTCTGTCGATGGATTAGAACGCTCAGCTGTTGGTGAGCTAGAGGCGGCGCCTTCTGTTGATGCAAGGGGTTCATTTGCTGGCGGACCAGAGGGTCCGTCTTTTACCTCGAGAGATCCATCTACTTCATTTCATCTTGATCCGACTCCAACAGAAGCTGCAATTGAAGAGGTGGCTTGGGTGATGCCATTGGCCATACAGCGACCAAGCCAACCCGTGGTACGTCTTGTTTTTTCATCATCATCTTCATCAGGCAGCCGAACTGGTTCGCTTGGTGTGGGTGAAGAAGTTAGTTTCCCAACCGTTAGTTCCTCCTCTTCGTCCTCTGAACGCAAAGAGGCCTCGGATGATTGTGAGCCCAATGGTGGGCCTGCTGAGGTAGTCGCAGAAGAGGTACAATCTTTTTTGGCTCTGAGGGTGGCCCCTGAAGATGATCAGCTTGCTGAGGCTGCCCTGGGGGATACACAGCCCCCGTCCACTCCGTGTATTGCCTCTAAGGATGAGGTCTTTGTTGGGACGGTAATGGAGGAAACTTAGTGCCAACCTGAGGGGGATCCCACAGTTGTGGGGAATACTGTCATTGTTACGGAGTCGGTTCATGCGGAAGTCTTGGAGTCTTTTGAGGATGTTATGGAGTCAGTTCATACAAAAGTCTTGGAGTCTTTTGAGGATGGCGACATAGCCATGTCAACTTTAAAAGCGCCTTCGGGAGGCGTGAAGGAGACGCCAGTATTCTTTGGGGGCCTTTCAGATGCTGCTGCTGCTCCCCCAGTGTTTGAGGGTTTGTCTCACCTTGCGGTGAATTATGAGGCTGAAGGTCCACTTAGAGCTTTGGTTCATTTGCTGGGCCCAGTGTCATCCTCTGTCCAGGTGGGGCCTGCGGCCTGTCGAGTTTGTTCTTCGTTGGCACAGGCCACTTTGGATGCTGTGGCCATGTGTTATGGAATGGCTGTAGGGCATTGGGCTCCGGAAGCAGCAGATAAGGGGCGGAGATCCAAAATCTTTCGAGAAGGTGATTTAGTTATGGTATATTTGCGCAAGGGACGTCTACCAGCTGGGACTTCCAGGAAATTGAAGAACAAAAAGTATGGACCTTGCGAAATTATTAAGAAGATTAATGATAATACCTATGTTGTTGTCCCCCGAGCTTAACACGTGGGAATCACTTCTGACATCTGACAACCTGCAGATAGAGAATAATGTCAGTATGGGCAGGACTATTAGGGCCGCAATGTCAGAAGGGCGGCATTGCCAGATGGGTGGTGAAGGCCGCAACTTTTGTTAGAGTCGGGAAGGCTACAAAACAGTGTCAGGGCCGAGAACAATGTCAGAACCAGGGTCTGATAGCCGCAAGAGAATAATGTCAAAACCGACCCTGCCAACAACCAAGAGCCAATGAGAGGTTTCTACCGATTATGACGGACCAATGAGGAACCAGTGTCGGATTAAGGGAGCCAATAACAGGCTGCCATTGTTAGGGCTAATCATGTTAGGGCCAAGATTAATTTATTAATTTTCTTAGAATAGATTAATATTTTCCTACTCCTATAAATAGGAGGCTTCTACAAATTCATTTGACAACCTTTTCAACTTGAATCAAATATATGAATTGAGAATTTGCTCTTCAACTTCTCTACGGAGAACTTATCCTACAATTTGCGGATTGTGTTGTGTGTCAATCTGAGGATTGAGTGCTGATTTATCAGGTCAGTAGACGCAGAAGCTCCTAACCTTTCAGTTACCAAGTCTTCTGTTACGTTAGATTTAACAATGCCGCCCTTCTAACATTGCGACCCTGACAGTCCCACCCATATTGACATTATTCTTTATCTACAGGTTGTCAGATGTCAGAAGTGATTCTCGGGTGTTAAGCCCGAGGGACATATCTTGTCCCGGATCAATAGTCATTGAGCCCGAGGGACAAGTAGTCTCGGTTGAGGGAGAAATTGAGCCCGGGTTAGATGCCCAGGTAGACTGTCCTACATCAAGGAATGGCCAAATAATTGATGCTATACGAGCAAACACATGAGCTTTTTCTCATTGGACCTTTACTCATACCAGCAGGGAAGCAAACCAGGTCGCACAAAAACTAGCTAGATTAGCAATGAAACAGAGCAAGGACGCTATATGGTTCTATGATCCATCTACTTGTATCCAAGAACACATTGTTTTAGAGAAACCTGTAATTCCTATTTGATATTAATGAAGTTATCACAATTCCTAAAAAAAAAAAAAAAAAACCCATTCAAATAAATCTTCATCAATTCTGACCACCATTAAGAGGCTTAATTTTTATTTATTTTTTATTTTTTTATTCTATCCATTAAGAGGCTTTAATTGCTAGGGTTTAGGGTTTAGCAGTAAATATTTTTATCTTGGATGTTTGAATGGAGAAACAAAAAATGTATTGATTCTTATTTTTTAGGAGAAACTTCACTTTGGCCCCCTAATGATTTGTGTCCCTTTTAATAAAAAAAATATAAATATATAAAACAAAAAAATTAAACCTTAAAAAATCTCTTTTTAAAGGCATTTGTAACTTTTTGATTCCCTCCATAACAAAATCATGTCGTCCATTGGAAAGATGATCATGAAGTAAATGCAGTTTCATGGATCATGCATCCCAAAAAAGCCCTGCGAAAACTCTCTCTCTCCTGATTTCAACACAGACGAGAGAGCTTGAGGAGGAGGGAAACCTCCCACCCCCTTTTCATTTTTTGGCTTTCTTTCTACACTTTTCTTTTTTAGAGTTTTTTCTCGATCTATCCATGTCTATGACAATTTATCCCTAACCCTCACGAAACAGCTGCCGCTATATTCATCCATCTTCGCCCGTTTCATCCCTGTCGTGGATTGTTTCCTCCAACGCTTTCGCGAATGGATCTAACGTGCCAAGCAGCTCCCCCCGTCACCTTCCTCCATCGCAGCCGCTGTTTTTTGAGTTTTTTTCTGTTATTTTGTGTAACTTTTTGTAGTTTTTTGTTGTTCTGTTGCTTAGTGTTTAAGTCGATTCGGTTGGACTTCAAACTCTTTGTCTATGAAGTGGATCTTTTTTTCTTTTTGGTCTCTTTCTAGTTATTTGAGGTGCTAATGGTCTGTCTGAAAGGGGTTTTTGTAAACCCTATCCGGTTGGGCTTCAGACTCACTAGTTGTGAAGGAAATCCTTTTTCCATTATACCTTTTCATCTAAATCTCAACTGCTTCTTAGGAAGCATGTTTAGATGTGTGATAGGGGTATTGGTACTCGTAGTACCCATCATATTGTGCCGCAATGACACAACTTTCATCTGTAGGTGACCTCCAGTTTCACCTTCATTTAGGTATTAGTGGTATGTTTAGATTGGGTTATTCTGTCTAAGCTTGTTTTTAACTTTATTCTAAGCTTGTTTTAGCTTCATATCTGTTCTGTAACTTCCTTTATATTTTATGAAGGCCAATTTTTTTTTTTTTTTTTTTTTTTTTTTTTTTTTTTTTTTTCAAAAAGTAGCAATTTCATGGTAAGTAGACTTGAATTAAACCTATTAGCCTTTTTTTTTTTAGTAAAACCTATTAGAGTATTACAAGATAGGATTACTAAACAATAATTAGTAATCAATGGTTCTATGACAAAGTGATATGTCTGGGAAGAAAAATATTGTATTCACTATATGCAATTTTTATTCTTTTATTAGTAAAGTGAATTAATTAAAAGTATAAGGGATGCAATCCAAGAACATATATTGTATACAAGAGAAAAATACCTAGCAAGATCAATAAAGAGGAAAAAGAGTCTTAATGGGTAGCTCAATCGGTTGGGAGCCATGCATTATAAAACGAAGGTCACTAGTTCAAATCCTTTTATCCCTTTTCCATTCTCTTGTAGGACTAAGTTGTACAAAAAAAAAAAAAGCACAAAAACCTACTAAGTTGTAGGACCATTCAGAAACACATTGCCACCAAATTCTAAAATCTTCTTCCATGGAATCATTTTGTCACTGGCATTTGAGAATTTTTGCACTCCCTCCTACAGTTGAAAAAAAAAAAACTTGGTGGAGACTTGCTAGCAGTTGTCCCTTTGTGTGTGTCAAAATTACAAAATCTGGGGAGGCAATCATGAAGGTTAAATAAAAGTACAAATACATATTACATAATCCCAAATAAGTGTTGACAAAAAGTTACATTGTAGTACAAATACATGACCAAATACAACCATCCCCAAACTAAGATAAAAGCACAAATACATAATTCCAAAGTGTTGACAAAAAGTTATATGTAGATCACCCTTCCAACATGCTCAAAAAAAAAAAAATCCATAGCCCAAAATGTTTTAGAAACAAAACATTACAAATCTCCAGGGTTTAAACACAAAAAGTTGGCAATTGGACCATTCTTCATCATTCATAGTTGCCACATTTTTTCTTTCCTTTGTCCTTGTTTGTTGCAGTGGACTTCCCTTTCTCCTTCTCGATCCTTTGAACTCCTTCAAAACTTGATGGAGGCTTGGCAGCAGTGTGGTGCTTTTAGTAGAACATCATGTTCAAAGTTAAATTGAGATTCATTTTCTCTAGTCTTTTCCAGGAGAGGACCACTTGAAGTTCTAGGTTCAGTGCTCACTACCATCTCTGACTTCATCAATAGAGTTCTTTTGACAAGGCTCATCTACAGATGTGTCTTGACCCATCATAGTGACACTATAAGGAGGGAGAGAACCAGTTAATGTTCTCCGTTCAGCACAATGCTCACTATCATCTTTGACTTCGTCAACAGAGATATTTTGATGAGGGTCATCTCCACATGTATCTGGATGCATCATAGTGACAGAATCAGGAATCTCCGATTGAATATGATGCCATTCATCATCGGAGCTGTGCCCACATCTCATTGAGGCAGTATACTCATCATTAACATCCCCTGTAACCCTGCCTTCTTCCAAAGTTCCTATCCAATCTTTAGCCAAGTTACAACCTTCTTGTTGAACAACTGGAATATCGCTTTCAGATAAATGTTCCAATAGTTTAGTCAAGTTCTCTTCTATGGACTGACTCGAAGAAGAGGTACTTTGCTTCTGCTTCTTGGCATTTATATAAGGATCACTACAATCATTTAAAATATTTTGGTGTTTATGGAAGTCTCTAACCATGTTTTTAGTAGCCGGTGCATTCTTTTTCCTCTTAGAGGGCAATAAATTTCCATCATGTGGATCACTTTCCAGTAGCTTTGATGCTCCTATGTGTTGAGCATCAAAGCAGCTCCCATTAACTCTCCATGTAAGTGGGTTGTGATTACCATTATCCGTAAGTATTCTGCCACCTGCATTTGTAAATGCCAATCCACTCTTTTCCTTCAAGTAATCAGTATATGGATGACTACCTTCAGGGATTGAATCTTTCAGCTGTTCATAAAGAAGCACAAAAATTGAATTATGAAAAAATAATGAGAATGGATGAAATGGGGAAAAGCTGATAGGAGAGAAAAAGAGATTTCCAATTTTTTTTTTTTTTTTTTTTTTTTTTTTTTTTTTTTATATTTTAAGAAAATACCCCTTACCTGTTGTAAGGCAGGTTTAGGCATACAAGCTCTTTTATGGATAATAAAGGGGAGAACATCCCATTTTAACAGCTCTGGTCCAGCCGTTCTAAGATCTGTTGGCGATGTCTGACAAAAGAAATGTTTGTGTTCAACATCAATATAGAGTTCCAAGACCCAAAATTTTTGAAGGAGATAATTGATGTGTTATGTGAAAATATTCAAATCCACAACAAATTTACTCGCATGCTAGAGTTAAAATCAGAAAAGTATTACCTCATGCACTATGTGTTGGAGAACATCTTCATAGCTTTTAGAAAAATCAAAACATACCTTTGAAGCTGGGGCAGAATAAGCATTATTGGTGCTTCCATTACTGGGACCAAATAAACCCTCCAAACATCTTAAAGCCAACATTTCCCACATGTTTCTCCCCAAATTATGCGGTAAGTCTGGAGCAATTTCAATCAAATATGAAAATATAAAAAAAAGACACACACACACAAATCATCTCAACCCTCCTTAAAGATTGATTAAAAAAGTTATCCAAACAAAATTATTTTATATAAATTTAGATTCAAATTTAAATTATTCCAAAAAAAAAAAAAATCATAATACCGTGTAAAATAGAAATGTTGACTTCCTTGAAGCTTGCAAGGGCTTCAATGACCCAAATCCATTCAAGCTTTGAAGTGTAACAGGATGATTCGTCCATGGGAGGACCACTCAGTATTCAAGAAGTTCCACAAGCCACAAATTTATTGACCCACACGTTTTTGCTCTGTGCAAGACCTTCGATTCAAGAAGAAGGGCTCAAACCAATGAAACTAATATCCCAACATGAGATCCTAAAGCTCATATACGCAAAAAGTATACAGAGTAAGCAGTTCACCATATTAGGCTTAATAATTGTTTTACCAAAAAAAAAAAAAAAATCAAAGCATGTTCACCATATTAGGTTTAATAATTGTTCCAAAAACATTATATGTCATAAGATTTCAGTTTTGGAAAAATGCAATAGTGATGCAGATCGCAATTCCAGACACTTGCGCACCAGGTCCCTGGAACTGCGATCGATTGCACATGGAGCACTATGTTAATTTTTTGCGTTGTTAAATTAGGTTAAGCCGTCTTTATTTCCTTGTTTTAGTAGGATTAGGGTTCTGGGAGTCAATATTTCGTCATTTTATTAGGTTTAAGGTTTTGGGGATATTTATGTTATATTTTATTATGTTTAGGGTTTTGGGGCTATAAATATATGCTTATAGCCTCAAGAGAAAACAGTTGTTGATTATTATTGATTTTGATTAATGAGAATACTCAGAGTTGAGTTTATTCCTCTTTTCCTTTAAACTTTAGAGAGTATCTAGTGTTTTTAGAAGAATGCTTAGATCATTGATAGATTCAAGATCTGGAATTAGTTATCCGCTGCTTTATTGTTGTTTTTCGCTGCAGCCTACTAAGTCATGCTGAATCAGTTGGTATCAGAGCTCAGTTACTTTCGATGAATGGGGAGGAGCAACCGCTTTGCAGACATGAACGAGGTGTACGTGCGCACGGAGACAACACGTAAGGAGCAACCGGCGATTCGTTTGAGGCACATCAGTGGTGGGCCGAACAATTATTGTCGCCAACCAAGACCGCGATTCGCGGAGGTGGAAGGCAAATCTATCGCTGAACGTTGGCAACACACGGAGGATCGATTCAGGGCTATGAGGGATCAAGTTGAAGACCTCACTACCCAATTATCCAACTTGTGTGGTCAACATGAGAACGGATCTAGAAACCTGTTTGCGGAGCGCCGAACACACGGACGTCAGCACCTTGTGTAAGCTCATGCCAATCGGCGGGTAAGTAGATGCGAACTCAAAATCCCGAAATTCGACGAGGATCTAGAACCCGACGAATTTCTTGATTGGGTGTTGGCTGTTGAAGAGGTTTTTGAATTCAACGGGGTGCCCAATGAACAACGAGTCTCTTTGGTGGTACATACATTCCGGGGAAGAGTTGATGCGTGGTAGCAACAACTGAAGAAAACTAGGAAGCGAGGAGGCAAATTGAAGATCAATAGTTGGGAGAAACTATTGAAATATATGCGGGTCACTTTCTTGCCCCATAGTTATACCATGGGTCAAAAGTCACAAAATTGGAGACAAGGGTCTATGGCTGTGACGAAGAAAACATAAAATTTCTACAAAAAAGAGGTATTTAGGGAGACATGGAGTGAAGTGAAGGATCCACGACAGGGCAATTGGACCTTTACTTGCCAACCACAAATCCAGAAACCGATATTCTGTGGAGGAGGAAAAAGAATCTGTGGATGAAGAGTTTGCGGAGTCCAAATTCATTGATGAAGAGTTCAGACATGAAGATGTTGAAGATCCTTCGCAAGGATTCGTGAATTGTGATTCCCCACCAACCTATGATGATGATGTTGATGAGGAAGAACCGATTGAAGGACCTTTAGCATCCGACCTAGAGGACGAGTACGAAGAGGATGGATTTTCTCCCATGCTTGACGGTCTCTACCCCGAAGAAGATGACCAAGAGGAAGAGTACAAAGAAGATGGTTTTTCTCCCATGTTTGGCGGCCTATATCCCGAAGATGATCAATTGGAAGAGGAAGAGCCCACGGGTGACATCGACAATTATGAAGAGGTTGATGAAGACTTTTCAGGTTAAGTGCCTAATTATAATGATGAAGAGGGTTATGTTGATTTTCTTGGTGTTGAAAGTATTTTAAATTCTCCTAACAACAATTGTGATGAGTTCTATGTGGATGAGGAGAATTATATGTTCACAAGGGAAACAACGGTTGACCCGTCCTTGAGTATCTTCATGGCGCGTGAAAGGGAGAAGGAACGAGAGAAGAACGGCAAATTTGTAGTATTGCCAAGTGGTGCGTGGGGCTTTCATGACAACCATCAAGGTATTTCGATGATGAGAAGTGTCATGTTTTATTTTGGGATGTGGCCTTATTTTGATCTTGAGGAAGGGCGAGTGGAATGAGTTGATTGGACATCCAAAGGACCGTGGAAAGAACTGGCTGAATTCGAGGGCGAATTCTCTCCAACAAGGGGAGAATGATGCAGATCGCAATTCCAGACACTTGCGCACCAGGTCCCTGGAACTGCGATCGATCGCACTTGTACATGCGATCGATCGCATATTGAGCATTATGTTAATTTTCTGCGTTGTTAAATTAGGTTAAGCCGTCTTTATTTCCTTGTTTTAGTAGGATTAGGGTTCTAGGAGTCAATATTTTGTTATTTTATTAGGTTTAGGGTTTTGGGGATATTTATGTCATATTTTATTATGTTTAGGGTTTTGGGGCTATAAATATATGCTTATAGCCTTCAAAGAAAACAATTGTTGATTATTATTGATTTTGATTAATGAGAATACTCAGAGTTGAGTTTATTCCTCTTTTCCTTTAAACTTTAGAGAGAATCTATTGTTTTTAGAAGAATTCTTAGATCATTGATAGACTCAAGATCTGGAATTAGTTATCCGCTGCTTTATTGTTGTTTTTCGCTGCAGCCTACTAAGTCAAGCTGCATCAAAAAGTAAACCCAATGCCTCCCACCATCCAAAATAAAAAAAAAGGAGCCTCTAATGCTGAGGCCCCTTTTTGTGCATACTTAAGTAAATCCTAATATATAACAAAGAGTTTCTAGTATCCTAGAAAATGAGAGAAAATTTCTTACAGTATTTTTTAAAATTTATTTTATGCTCCTCCTTCTTCTTTGCCCCTTCTGAGTTCAAGAGGTCCTGCCTCCATTTTTCTTAAACTGCTTCTCCTTTGTTTCTCTCGGTGCGGCGCAGGTGAAAAAAAGAAAGATGAAAATCAGAAAAATGAGGAAGAAAACCGAAGTGTGAAAGGTATTGAGGCAAATTGGGAAACACAACAATGATGTCACATAGGTAATGAAGTGTATTGGGAAATGTTGTACGCGTGGCAACCATAGATATTTGTGATGAAAACGACACAAAAAATAAAGACCGTTGATTACCATATGAAAAAATAGAATACCAATGCTTTCTTTTCGTTATTTAAAGCTACGTTGACTTGAAGCTCTTTCTTGTCAGGAAAATAATTTTTTTTTTTTTTTTTTTTTTTTTTTTAAGGGTGAAATACTAAATACCACAGAGTTTTGTTACTTTATTTTTTCTCTTTAAGTTTTAATTTTTTATCACACGAAGTTTCTGTAATTTTGATAATAGACCAAATTAATTTTCTGTCAGTTGACCATTAGTTGACTTCTAGGGTGGCTTCGGCCACCCCAGACTGGCCGTCTAGGGTGGCCAAAGTGAGTTGTTTCAAAAAAAGAAACCTTCAACTTATGCTTTTTATGACAAGATCACTTATATCCGCAATAATATCTATCTCATTCAAGTTGCTTTTTATGACAAAAAAAATTATAATACAAATACAATTTATATTATTAAGGACTATCATTCATTTTTTTTTTTTTGAAACACAAACAACTTTATTATATATATATATTTTAATTTTGTCAGGCATGTGGCCTTTATTTTTTGTGCAATTACGCTATAAAATTATTTATATAAAAAAATATAGTTGGAGAATGTACAGAGAATCAAAGGAAATCAAAAAACATATTATATATTTGTATTTTATAAAAACCTTGTAGATTCTATTTCTCCATCAAAGAAATAAAAACTAAGAAATGGTACAAAGAAGAGAGACAGAGAAACAGAATAAAAAAAAGGTACAGAAATTAAAAAAAAAAAAAAACAGAGAGATGGAGAGAAGAAAATCAGAGAGAAACGATACAGAGAATTAAAAGAAATAAAAAAAATAGAATTTTTTTTTTAAAAAAAAAAAAAAAAAAAAACTGAGAAATGGTACAAAGAAGAGAGACGATATAGAGAAGGGAGACAGCACAAAGAAGAAAAAAAATTCGTTAGCACTTGTAGAAAAACTGTACAAGAAGAATCAGAGAAAAAAAGAAAGAGAGAGAACAAAATATAGAGACAGAGAAAAGAGAAACATAAAGATAGAGAAAGAGAGAGAGAGAGAGAGAGAGAGAGAGAGAGAGAGAGAGAGAGAAAGAAATATAGAAGAATCAGAGAGAAAAAATGAAATTTAATCCCACAAGTGAAGTTTTTTGTGGCAATTACATGATTAATTTAATCGCACAGTAATGTGAATCTAAGCTATATATTTGCCGAATCACCTTACTCTTTGTGTCTTTCTCTATTTCCTTCATTTCATATTATTCTACTTTATATTTATCGTGTTAAATTAAAGTAAAATATTTAATTTAAACAAAAAAATGAATTGCCAGAATCAAATTGATAAATACTTTAACACTAAGCGGCGTAGCGACCCCAACTTCTGCTGTGTGTTAGAGATAAAGACCATATTAGAGAAGACCACTTCAAAGATAAGCCACAAGAAGAATCAAGATCAAGAAGGAGATAATATTTATCTTCTATATTATCTCCTTATATATATTTATCTCTTCATTTATCTTATATTCTAAGAGATAATGTTGTATTCTAAGTAGGACTCTAGTATCACGTTCCAAACACCCCGGGCCTGGTTTACTCGACTTTCTGAAGCATTGTTTGAAATTGGTTTTTATTCCTCTGAAGTAGATACATCTCTTTTTATCTATCATACTACTAATGCAACATTATATGTATTAGTATATGTGGATGATATTTTGATTACAGGAACTAGCAAACCCGCAATCTTTTCTGTCATTAACCAGCTGCAAGGTGTTTTTGCTATGAAAGACCTAGGCGATCTTGGCTTTTTCTTAGGAACACAAGCAATTCGTGATTCTACTGGTCTACATTTACGGCAATCCAAATACATCATGGAATTATTGCACAAGTCAAAAATGGTTGGTGCCAAGCCATATGCAGCTCCTACGGTGTCTGGTTCTAAACTCTCAGCACAAGATGGTGATCCTCTATCTGAAGCTGACACTGCTATCTATCGCCAAGTCATTGGTGCCTTACAATATTGCACTATCACTCGGCCAGATCTCTCTTACCCAGTAAATCAATTATGTCAATTTATGCACTCTCCAACCACGGTTCATTGGATGGCAGCTAAGTGAGTTTTACGCTACCTTAAAGGAAGTATAGATCATGGCTTGTTTTTTTTCGCAAAGGCCCGCTTTGCTTAGAAGCATTTTGTGATTCAGATTGGGCTGGTGATCCGGATAGTCGTCGCTCTACTACGGGATTTGGTATTTTTCTTGGCCCTTGTCTAGTGTCTTGGTGTGCCAAGAAGCAATCAGTGGTTGCTCGTTCAAGCACCGAGGCTGAGTATCGGGCTATGGCAGTTGCTACTGCTGAGATCTATTGGCTTCGAATGTTACTCAAAGATCTTCGTATTTTACTACCATCTCCTCCTACATTGTGGTGTGACAACATTGGTGCCCTTGCTCTTGCGTCTAACCCGGTCTATCATGGTCGTACCAAACACATTGAGGTTGACTATCACTTCACTCGAGAAAAAGTTGTTAACAAGGATATCCTTGTAAAATATCTCTCCACACATGATCAACTAGCGGATGTTTTTACCAAAGGTCTTACATCAGCCCGTTTTTGCATATTGCGTGACAAGCTGACGGTGATTGAACTTCCCCTTAGCTTGAGGGGGGCTGTTAGAGATAAAGACCATATTAGAGAAGACCACTTCAAAGATAAGCCACAAGAAGAATCAAGATCAAGAAGGAGATAATATTTATCTTCTATATTATCTCCTTATATATATTTATCTCTTCATTTATCTTATATTCTAAGAGATAATGTTGTATTCTAAGTAGGACTCTAGTATCACGTTCCAATTCTCCTGTATAGATTATATAGAATTCAAACTGTACGTTACTCTATATAATAAACGTAATAGTGTGCTGTTTAGGTATTCAAACCTAAAGCACTTACAAATTATTTCACGGTGCACTCCACGGTATTTCGTCGTGCCACCGGTTTCTCTTATAGACCTCTTGTTGGTGGCAGGGGCGGTGGCTTTCGTTGTCACCGGGGTTGTGCATTTCTTGTGGACGTCAGAGATGGGCTCGGACGTGTGGCTCAGCCCGCTTAGCCGCCTGAATGCCTCTTCCATTTCTATTAAGTGCGAGAAAATTATTGAAAGAGAGAGAACAAATTAGCTACTGCTTGGGGCATTTGCACTGCGGCCTGTGGGTGTATTTATAGTTGCATGGAACTCTAAGAAGAATAAAAATTGATTGATATATTCATGCATTGTGCAACCTAAATTCGAAAAATAAATAGAGTGGTTAGTGTTAGCTTGAGCCCACAAATTAATCGTAATATAATATTGTTTTTGATCAGGTAGAAGTAATTAAAAGGTAATTGTCAATTAATATACCTGGCCGACATCGATTTCGAACACGTACGCTTTCTAGCCTTTCTCTAACATCCTTAATATAATATGCCATGATCTACTGTTATTTGTCAACTTTGAGAAATGGAAAGGCTATGATTTACTGTTATTTGTCAACTTTGAGAACTGGAAAGGCTTTTGGGTGTGCCAGCTAATAGCAGTATTGGACAGTAATTGCCTTCCCGAAGCAAAAATTCGAGGGAAAAGGAAGGGGTTGTAAGAAGAGCAATACGATTGATGTTAATTTTGCCTAGGGTGTAGCCGTGCGCTAAGGATTTTTTTTTTTTTTTTTTTTTTTAATTTTTTTTAAAATAATTAATTATTTTTTTAATCAGATTTGATATAATTAAGTGTGTTTGTATTTGTTTTTTGGTTTTGATATAAGTGAACACATGGCATAGCTGAAACTCTTGGATGCAACTGACGGTTAGGATAAAAAATACGAGAAACTCATACTTTCTCATATTTGTTTGATCACTACAGTAAATGAGATGTTGGAAAGAAAAAAAAAAAGAAAACACATAATTGAGCCGACCAGAACTGCAACCTTTGAAATGAATATCCATTTCTTTCTTTTTTTTTTTTTAATTATTTTTTTATTTTTTTAATTCAACTACCACAGTAGAATCTATTTATCACATATAATTTTACATGTCCATAGCTATCATATCAACTCAACAGGATCTCGGAAGATTACATAGAGAATAACTTCTATAAGGAGGTGGTGTAAACCATTTCCTTTGTACCTACCAATGAGCATTTGACAACTAGGAAAATCACACACTTTCAAATGAGATGAAAAGCACTAGATTAAAATCTATTCTCCCCCATCGTTAAAAAAAAATAAAAATAAAAATAAAAATAAAAATTCTTCTCAAACCCATCATTTTCTCTCTCTTTCTCTCTCTCTCTCCTCACTTCTCCGTGCTCTCTCTTTCTTCCTCTCTCTCTCTCTGGCAGCAGCAGCGACCACCGCCAAGCCTAGCCCAGAGCTGCCGTTGAAGGTGCCGGAGTGCAGCCCAAAGCTGCCGGAGAAGACGCCGGAGCCCAGCCCAAAGTTGCCGGAGAAGATGCCGGGGACCAGACTTCTCCGGTGCTCTCTCAATCTCTCTTTCTCTCTCTCCAGTTCTCTCTCTCTCCGGTGCTCCATCTCTTCGATGCTCCATCTCTCTCTCTCCTTCTCACCGGCGAAGAAAAAAAATCTGGTTTGGTCGAGGCAAAATTTTTGTTTTTGTAAAAGGCAAAAAAAAAGAAAAGAACCATAACAATCAGTATTAAGATCATGCAGGAAATTGTAAGTTTCAGTGCATAAATTCGTTCTTTTTGGATCTGGTTTTAGCGTCAAATAATCTAGGCACTGGCGTCTAGTCTCCGGCGTCGGGCGGGGCTCCGACAAAATCTAGGCTGGACTCCAGCGTCTTCAACGGCAAGACCTCTGTTGCCGCTGGAGAGAGAGAGAAAGAAAGAGAGGGAGGGAGAGGGAAAAATGAGGGTTTTTGTGATTTTGGAAGAAATAATTTTTAATCATGTGTTTTGTATCTTATTTTAGTTGGTGTAATAATCTTAGTTGTCAAATGCTCATTGGTGGGCACAAAGGAGGTGGTTTACACCACCTCCTTATAGAAGTTATCCTCGATTACATATATTTAATAATTTTGGACTGAGCTAATTAATGCAGAGATTACAGCCCCGTTTGCCAACAGCCCGGGGGCCGGCACTGTAGCTGAAACGGTACTGTTTCAGTTACCGTGCCATTTTTTAAAGCAATATTAAATTTTTCTTTTAAAGCAATATTATTTTTTTTATTTTTTTTTACAGCGAAATATTAAAAAAAAAAAAAAAGAAAAAGAAAAAAGGAGGAGAAAGATCGAGGTGGTTCCAGCCACCCCTTGGCCAAAATGGGGTGGCCGGACCACCTCATTTTTGGGGGTGGTTCGGTCACCCCCAGAGAATTTTCAATTTGTTTTTTCTTTTAAGGGTTTATTATTTTATTATTATTTTTAGGACACGTGTTGCAATATAAGAGCAGATGACGTGGACTGCCGTTAATTGGAATGGACGAAAATTAACATAGGTGGCTATTCGGTTTATTCCAAAATCTGAGGTAGTAGTTTAGTCATGTTTTAAAACCCAGGGGGGAAATTAAAAAACCTTAAAAATCTAGGTACCAAAAAAGTTATTAACCCTAAAATAAAAAGTAAAAAAATATTTCTTAAGCAATAACATCCTATGTGGACTTTTTTCTATTTGATATTTTTTTCTCTTTATGGTCTTGGTCTTTTTCTTCATAATAATGACCATTTTTTTTATTAAAAAACAAATGACCATTTTTATGAAGAAAAATATCTCTTTTTTTTTTTTAAAAAAAAAAACTAAATAAAAAAGGAACAACATAGGATGTTATTGCTTCATAAAAATATGTAATGATTATTGAATAAAGTAATTTACAAAAGAACAAAAATATTTAAATATATATGGACGTTGGAGATCTCAACCTAAAATGCAACGTAGCATCTAACCGCAGAAATAACTATAAAGCAAGGAGATATGCTAGAATCTAATAAAAATTTCATATTTTGTCAAAAAAAGTTTATATGGAAAGATGCTACATCATCTTTTTTTTTTTTTTTGTCATTTTCCCTCCACACAAAAGAAAAAAAATAATGTGACATCTTGCTATGTGGACTTTTATGGACAAAATGTAGAATTTTTATTAGATTGAAGCATTTCTCTGGAGCAAGGCACCAGCGGGACGAAATCGACAACACGATTCAGAGCCGTATGGCCATTGGCCACAACCCATATTGTTTATTGTCACGTTTTTAAAATGTTTTTTTTTTTTTCTTTCCTATACTTGTTTCTTGTCAACTTTTTTTTTTTTTGCATTTAATTTTGTTTTGATACACCGATTGGAATTTATGGTGGTAGAAAAAAGAGTACGAGGACCGAAAGTGCTTAGTTAGGAAAGTTTTGGCATCTTGTTCTTGTTTTTCCTCAGTCAAATATCAAAATAAAGAGAATATATATATATATATATATATATATATATAGAGAGAGAGAGAGAGAGAGAGAGATATCTAGCCTTGAAACTAAAGAAGGAGGCCTTATGTAATTGTTTGGAATACATCACAGATTTTAGGGTATACTAGTTTTCTAGTAAGTTACACAAACCAATTGATCAAAAGTATTTTGAGTGTGGGACACCAAATCGGCAGACCACAGATCGTCACATGAAGTGTTCAATATTCTTTTCAGTGATGGTGGCTAATGCTTTGGCTTCTGCTCACTTGGTGAAGTAGTCGACCGCCACTACGGCAAACTTGACTCCTCCTTTTCCCGGTGGTAAGGGCCTTACAATGTCTACCCCCACTATGCGAACGGCCAAGGAGTGTATTGATGTGAGATCTTCCGGTGGACTCCTTGGGACGTTTGCAAGCTGTTGGCTCAATTGGGTGGATTGTCCCCAGCAAAGCCAATCAGGGGGGAAGTTACTGGTCGAAGTTTCTCCCCGCCAAATTGTATCAGATCGTACACTGGGGCGTACAGTATGTCTGCAGAGCTGCCATTGTCTATCAATGCCCGGTGAATGGTAAAGTTGGCCAGAGCCAGTGTGACTACCAGCGGATCATCATGGGGGTGTTGTAAGCCTCGATGGTATTCGCAGTACTTGTCTATTTTTCTTGCTTCTGGAGGCGATCGTATGGGATTTGGCCAATGAAATCCCGGGTGATTAGCATTAACAAGTTAGTTGTCGTACCTGGCACTGGAGGTGGATGTTGTAGTTGGCCGCGTTGGAAGAGTGAAGGAGGTACGCGCGCTGGATATGTTTTGAACCGGTTGTCTGCTTTATGGGGCCGCAAACTGTTCTCTGGTTGTCTACTTTCTTTCTTTTTGGAGGTTGCTGGGATTGTTCGGCGAAGGCTCTTACTGTTTCTTCACCGTTGATGAATTTCTCTGCTCTCGCCATGAGCTCATCTAAATCCTTTGAATGATCATGGCTTACATCGGCCATGAATGGATTGTATGGCCATATGCCACCCATCAAAGTAGGGTGCACGATTCTTTTGTCTGGGTCGTCGATTATGAGCTTTTTGCGGTTGAATCGAGCCTTATAGCTTTTCAACGACTCATCACGTTCCTGTTTGATGGTTAGCAGATATGCAGCCGGCGGTTTCCAATGAAACGAGAAAGGAAATTGGGGGAATGCCCAGCATAGGGTTACGTCAGATGAAGCTTGCAGTGTCGTGAGCTCTGTAGGTTTCAAGGTGGTCTGCCGGATCTTGGCTTCCATCATAACGATCCATGCGTGGCAACTTGAACTTCTTGGGTAGAGCAGCTTCTATGATTTTCTTAGTAAACGGCAAATCTGTCACCAAGAAATCATGATTTGCGGTGTGAGAGCCATTCAAGCGATGGGTTATGTTATCTAGCGTAGCTTGGATAGCGTCCATCCATGTGCTACCCATGGAAATATCTTCTTGGGTTGGAGGCTGTAACATCCCCAGCCCGTTAGGGTTAGGTTTGTTAAAAAATTTTCTTACTCACAAAGATCCATAAGGTTTATCAACTAAACAATACTAGAATAAAAATGAAGGCATGAAACTCTAGAATATCATGTCCAAAAATAATAACTAAATTGAAATATTTATGCTTAACAAAAATATGTCTCACAAACGATAATAACGTTCCTTATAAATTCATAAATCTCTGAAAGAAAACTGTGCCAATGCATTTATTAACTTGACTAATATGAAATCACATGAAATCCTAAAGGGTTAAATACTAAATACCCCCGTAGGGTTTCATAACTTTATTTTTTCCCCCCTAGGGTTTGATTTTTATCACAGGAGGTCCTTGTGGTTTTGATAATAGATCAAGTTAGTCCTCCGTCAGTTGACCGTTAGTTGACTTAACGGAATTCCACATGGAACAATCAAATGTTGACACGTGGCACCTACTTAATTTTTTTTAAAATTAAAAAAATGTTTTTTTTTACTATAAAAAAAAAAAGAAAAAAAATTGGGGGTGGCTGGTGCCCATTCGGCCACCCCCAGTACCCATTGGGGGTGGGGGGTGGCTTTTTGGCCACCCCCATGGAGCCTAGGGCGTGGTTGGGGGTGGCTCCCTAGGCTCCATAGGGGTGGCCAAGCCACCCCTAGTACCCACTGTACTTCTAAGGTTCCTATACGCTTGCTTTTCAACCTCCTAAGCGCAACATGGCGACCGCTGAGGAGGTAGAAAAGCTCTTGGCGGCGGGATTCATCAGAAAGTTGTTGATCACCCAATCTGGATCTCTAATGTTGTAATGGTGAAGAAAGCAAACGGTAAGTGGCATATGTGCGTTGATTTTATGGATCTCAACCAAGCCTGTCCCAAAGATAGTTTTCCGTTGCCCCGGATTGATCTCTTAGTGGACTCCACCTCTGGTCACGAGCTGTTAAGCTTCATTGATGCCTTCTCTGACTACAACCAAATCAAGATGGACCTAGCGGACCAGGAGAAAACGGCCTTCATCACCAACAGAGGACTTTATTGCTACACCGCTATGCCCTTGGGATTAAAGAACGCAGGGGCCACATACCAGAGGTTAGTAAATTCCATGTTTAAAAAGCAAATAGGACGTAGTGTTGAAGTTTATGCTGATGATATGTTGGTTAAAAGTCGTTATGCTAGTGATCATATAACTGATTTAAAAGTAGCCTTTGAGGTCTTAAAAGAACATAACATGAAACTTAACCCCTCCAAGTGTGCCTTTGGAGTGTCGCACTGGACGTCTTGCTGCACTCAATAGGTTCAAAGCCCGATCCACAGATAGAAGCCTCCCATTGTTTAAGATACTGCAGAAATCGTTTGAGTGGAATGACAAATGTGAGGTAGCATTTAAGAACCTTAAGGAATACTTGGCTTCACCACTCCTTAGTAGAGCCGAACCTGGGGAGCCGCTTTATGTTTATCTGGCGTCCACCACTACTGTCAATTCCGTTCCTATCAGGGAAGATCAGAAAATACAAAAACCAGTCTACTACACCAGTCGCATACTGCAGGGGGCAGAAACCAGATATTCAGGAATTGAGAAGTTGGCATTTGCTTTGATCACCTTTGCCAGCCGGCTCCGACGTTATTACCAAGCTCATCCCATTAAGGTACTTACTAGTCATCCACTAAAGAAGTCTCTACACAAGCCGAAATCATCGGGTCGCCTTGTACAATGGTCCGTCGAACTAGGCGAGTTCGATATTGAGTATCTCCCAAGGACTGCAATAAAGGCACAAGTAGTTGCACATTTCCGGGGAGAATTCATCGAAGACATTGAAGAAACCAATGAAGGTAATTCAGAGCCCTTCATTGAAGTTGATGGGTCATCATCCTTGGAAAGAAGTGGAGCCGGAATTGGTATCAAAACATCTGATGGGGTCACCGTTCAACACGTAGTTCGGTTCAAGTGCCAGGCAACAAATAACGAAGTAGAATATGAGGCACTCATTGCCGGACTCCATCTGGCTAAAAAACTTCGAGCCAATAGTGTAAGTGTACAGAGCAACTCTCAATTGGTGGTAGGCCAGTTAACGGACGAATATGAAGCAAAAGGAGAAAAAATCAAACTGTACCTGCGGAAAGCACTGGATGCCAAGGATACATTTACAAAGTTCTGCATTCAGTAAGTCTCGAGACTCAAATGTCAAGGCGGACCAACTGGCCCGTCTGGCTTCATCTAGTTCTGAATGACCCCCGGGGGAGGAAACCACTATCAGCGAATCGGAAACACCAGCAATTGAGGACCACCAAGCTTGCAGGTATGTATTATTTAAATCCGTAATAAAATAACTTGTTGAAGGAAACCTTTTAGAGAATCCCGTGGAAGTCAAAGCAGTTCAAAAAATAGAAACAAAAATCCTTATACAAAACAAAGTGTTTAAGTACGGGATTCATCGGTATCGTCATCTATAAGAATCTCGAGATCAAACAACCCAATCTGGGATTTACAACCCAAATCAGAGAGTAACCAACTGGATATCTCTCGAAAGGAGTCTAAATACATAAAATCCTATCTACTTATTTTATTACTCTTATTATTATCAATTATTATTGCTCATTATTTCCATATTTGATTACTCTTGTCATAATCAAACTCTCACTCAGGCATTGGAGGTGGCACAATCGCGACACCCCCCATTCGTGGTCTGCCACTACTGATCCTTTTTCGTTCTTTCCAGGCTTTGAATCTAGTTGCTATCAGGGTTGATAACTGTCAACAAATAGTACTGTCTTTGGTCAAAATCAAACTCTAGGGGAGAAAAAAATAAAACAATGAAATCCCGGTGGGTATTTAGTATTTAACCCTTATTCAAAACAAGAAAAAGTACAAGTCAGAAAAAGAAAAAAAAAACTAATAAAAAATCAAGCAAAATACAACCATACATATTTCAAAAAAGAAGTACATTACATTTAATTAATAGCAGCCATGGTTTCCGCAACTGCCTGCGACAAAAGAAACAAACAATATTTGCAACTTTGGCTTGGTGCCAAAAATTCAACACTGTCAATTTTCCCAAGCATTTTTAGAGAGGCAAGGTAACATGAAAGTTTCACTACTAGAGAGATAATATGATTTAAAGAAAAACTGTGTCAATGGTGGAGTTCTTGGAGCATTTTTTATGTCATGCTATCCAAAACTGAACGATTTGAAGCAAGTTATGCCTAATCAAAACAACACTTTAAAGGACATTGTTGATGCACGATTTTTCCGTACAACAGTCTCCGAATGGTGTGATTTTCGTCCTTTGTGACTTCTCTGATCTTCAGTTGCTATAAAATAATAAGAGTGTCAAAGGGTCTCCAGGCTGGGTGCCATGGAGGCTCTCCGATGCTTAAGTCTGTGATGTGTTTGAACAATAAGAACTTAAGTAAAAAGGAGATTCAGAGATTAAAGAGCCAGCCCCTGAAAATAGTGTGGAGGTTCTCTTTTATAGGGGTTTGGTAGCAGCTTGTTAACTGAGAGTCCACGTGTCCACCTTAGTGGAAGGTGACATGGTGCTATTTTATGATATCGATTGCTGAGGATCCATGATGTATCATATAGGCAAAGTGATTCATTGTGGTAATGACACTTGGTGCTTGGTGTTAGCATAGTTGGTTAATTTATTTGAGAGAAGTCATGTGTCTATGTTGTTTGTTAAATAAATAAACTATTGATCGGTTGACTCATTGGTGACAGGTTTTGAGGGTCATGTATTATTGTTTATTTGTAGGGAAAATATGACCCAACAGACATGAATAAAGGCAAACTTATGGTAGCACATATAAAGATCAGAAATACAATATATTCCCAACCCAACTGCAAAAGAAAGTCGATTTCAACAACAAATTGTAATCCAATGCCAGCATGATGGCAGAGCATGAACTAGACAGACAAATTCTCTTTGTAGTAGTGCGGTTTAAATATCGAAGCGAAGTATAATAGGGGAATCTTTCAAAATTTTCAATAAAATATAGCCGTTGGAGTATAAATTTCAAAATATTTGTTTTCCAGTACTTGTATGGCTGGTTTCTCCTTTTTTCTTAAATGCTCAAATGGGTTCAGCGATATAGAAATGGAGAGCTGCTACGCGTCCCGTACATTTTCCTGAATGTTATTTCCGGACTGACGTGGAACGTACGTGGCTGATGCCACGTTGTCTCGAGTCCCATGTGCATCATTTTATTTTTTTCTTTTGTCTTTTTTCTTTTGGCTTTGAAACTTGGGACACCTTCCAAATGTCTTATAATGATGTTATAAACACACTTTGGGCAATTGGCTTAGGCAAAAACAATGTTTGCACGGTGTCGACTTGTTTTGGCATGCCATGGCACACACCAAGGCATGCATGCAATGGCACCCACCCACTGAGGCACCGAAGCAAACTTGTGATTTGAAGCTTGGGACACCTTCCAAATTTCTTATAATGAAGTTATAAACACACTTTGGGCAATTGGCATGAGCAAAAAAAAAGTTTGCATGGTGTCGACTCGTTTTGGCGTGCCATGGCACTCACCGAGGAAACGAAGCGAACCTGTGATTTGAAGCTTGGGACACTTCCAAATGTCTTATATTGAAGTTATAAATACACTTTGGGCAATTGGCACGGCCAAAAAAGAGGTTTGCATGGTGTCGACTCGTTTTGGCATGCCATGGCACACAACAAGGCATGCCAAGGCATGCTACGTAAGCATGATTGAACTTTCGCATTTTCGTGATGCAGAATGACTAAAAATTCGAATTTCTTTTTAAGTCTAGCTTAGAAAGTTCGATATTTATCATATTCAGGTTTTTTCGATCGAAAATCAGTCATTCAAATTTTTTATTGTTTTCCTCCCTCTTAAAAGAACACATGCTACCATAAGCATGAATAAATTTTCGCATTTTTCTAACCTAGAATGACTGAAAGTTTGATTTTTTTTTTTTTAGCTTACAAAGTTTGATATTTATTTCGTATAGGTTGGTTCGGCCGAAAATCAGACATTTGAGTTTTTTCTTGTTTTCTTCCTTTCGAAAAGAACATAAGCTACCGTAAGCATAAATGAACTTTTGCATTTTTACAATTTCGTGACCCAAATATCGACGTTAAGACCCTAAATCAAACCGCCGAAGCCTTAAAACCCCATTGAAGTCTCAAATGAAATCTCGTTGAAATCCCAAATAAAACCCATTGAAACCCCAAATGAAACCCCATTCAAACCCCAAATGAACTTTTGTATTTTCGTGACCCGGAAAGGCTGAAAATTTGCACGTCTTGTTCTTGTCTATCTCAGAAAGTCTGATATTTGTCTCATTTAGGTTGGTTCGGCGAAAATTAGACATTCAAATTTTTTCATGTTTTTCTCCCTTAGAAAAGAACGCATGCTACGGTAAGCATGAATGAACTTTCATATTTTCATGACCCGGAACGGTAGAAAATTCCCACGTCCACTTTTTTTCTAGCTTAGAAAGTCCGATATTTATCTCATTTAGGTTGGTTCGAGCGAAAATTTGACATTCGAATTTTTTCATATTTTCCTGCCTCTGAAAAGAATGCATGCTACCACAAGCATGAATAAACTTTCCCATTTTTCTAACCCAGAAGCTGATACTCGTGAGCACTATCTACAGAAGAATAACGAGAAGGAAGCATATCCCAAGCACCCTTTGCTTAATCAATAGATGGTATAGTGGTATTATAGAACCATGTAAGAATCTGATGATGCTTGCTATCCTAATCAATAAGACGAGTGGTGAAAGCCTCATCTGACTCAGAAGCCCCTTTAACTGGCTTTTTGACCTCTCCAGTCACATAAAGCCAAAGCTTGCGGCCTTTAAGAAAGCTACGCATAAATTGAGACTACACCATATAGTTTGTGCCATCCAATAAACATGATAAATAATCTCGTTTTGTGCCATCTAGAAGGTTCAAAAGCAAAAACAGACCATAAATATGAAATCAGGATGAAGAAATAGGTAAGAAAGCACCTGGTCAACTCTGGAAGTCAACAAAAGTCAACGGTCAACGGTCAAAGTTAATGCTGATGTGGCACAGCTAACGTGGCAAGGACTGACTTGGTACTGCTGACGTGGCACTTAGGGATGACGTGGCAATGGTGTCGTGGTACTCAGGGCTGACGTGGTATTGATGACATGGCACTCCGGGCTGGCGTGGCTGTGATGACGTGGCTCTGTTGACGTGGCAGTTGGAGCGTCTGGCGTGTGTGGACACGCGCGACTAGAGGTGGCGCGTGGATCTCACGTGCAGAACTATGAGTGGCGCGTTGTGTGCTGGATCTGGATTCTGGTTGCAGTTCTGGAGTCACCGGGAGTAGATCTATTGATCGGTGGCCTGAGAGAAGCAATCGGACCACTGTGGCGGCCGGTGACGGAACGGCAGTGGCGGAATTGCCGAAACTTTGGGCGGCGCGTGAGGGCTTCGATGGGACTGTGTGCGGCGGCTCTGTGATGGTTGGCTTCCGGGCTTTCAAGCGGTATAGTGATCCGCTGAAAACTTCGAGGGGAAGATAGAGAACCGTGAGGGACAGAGGGATGGATGCGTTGGATAACACTGGTGGCCCCGGAAAAAAAATTTTAGATGTAGAAAAAAAATTTGAAGTGATTCAGAACTTGTGCTCTGATACCATGTTGAGAATAAGGTTGTATATTGAATCACACGGTATAATGTACATAAGGGGCCTATATATAGGCTAATAATACAGACCTAGTAGAATAAGGAAAAATAAACCCAGTAGACTTAGAATACCAAAGAAAGTAAATAACAATAACATAATATTATCTAACAGTTTGATTACCCCTTTTATGGCTGTAGGGTAGTTCGACTATTCCCAAAAATGGTCTAGTGGGTGGCTGAATCACCCTCCAATCTTTGGGGATGATCCAGCCAAAATTGGTTATGGGAGTAGCCAAACTACCCCACAACCATCAAAGAGGTGCTTCGGCCACCCTGAACTAGTTAAGGGTGGCGTTTTTTTTTTTTTTTTTTTTTAATGCACGAAGTGATAGAATTTGGCGTGCTTTTAGTTCTATTTTTCTTTTTAAGTGAATGTTACTTCGATCATTACATAGATCCGAACAGAATGCTCATTACTACAGCTATAACATCCCCTCCACTTGCCCTCTTGGCAGTAACTACAATGGCTCCTACCCATACGATGAAAGCCCAAGAACAGAAGCTCACAGTCCGCGATAGGGAAATCAGAGAGCAGATTAGTCAAATAATTAGATCAGGTACAGGTTCAAGGTGGAGATGGTTAGCAATTAATTAATTGTGCTTTCGAGACTCTTACTTGTTCTACCATACACGTAGCTTCTGAATGGAAAAGCATTTTGGCAGCTGTAATAGTGTTCATTTTCTTTGTGTATGTGGTTCCAATTGCAAGAATTAATGGAACAACCAACAAGGTAAGCAGTGCTACTTCCCAACAGCATATAGCAGCAATCAGTATTGTAGAAAAGAAAGTTGCAAAGCTTGACAGGAAGTGACCCAACTGTACGTGACCGAGAGAAACTTTGTTAGCATTAATATCTTTTGTGATTATGAATGCCCAAGTGAAGTGCATGAAACATTTGAGCATAAATTAATTGCATACCTTTTCGCCGATGGCATCTTGTACGATACTCATGTGGTTACTAATTCCATCAATGATTTTTCCACTTGTTAAATCTGTATCAAAAGCCCCAATCTCCTGGCTAAGAACTGCTCTTAGGAATGCTAATCTTAGGCGTGCTAACTTCCTTTCGCTTGCATACATCCAGCATCCAACCTCTATAAATCGAAAATTAAAGTGAGGACAAAGTGAGGTGGCTAACTCAATCATGAAGGAGTGGTTTGTCCAGTTCGAGAGTAGCCAAACCACCTCAGCGACCTTTGTGGCCAGTTGGCCACCCCCTTGACTAGTTTGGGGGTGGCCGAACTACTCCCACAGCCTCTGAAGATAGTTTGGCTATTATTTTAGTTTTTGTTATTTAATGATTTTAGTGTTTGGTTCTTATCTTATTTAGTCCCCCGCCGCCCCCCTCGAGGACTTTTTGACATGGGTCCACTAATCTTATCTTATATATATATATGTATATATATATCTCAGATATTACAGTTGCTTCAACCAATCATGAAATCATTCAACTTGGAACGATTTGTCTTTTTCATTTCTTGTTTCAATTTGACCGTCACTACATACTAATGCCTGTTTAAGATTGTTTTGCAGGATTGGTCCAAGATTCCAAGAAAAGAAGGTATAATTTTTTTTTTTTTTAATTTTTAAATTTGTAAATTTGATTTTTCTACTTTCACTTTTTTAGACTATTTCTTTTGGTCGGGGTTACTCTTCAATGGATAATATTTATTTTTTGGGTACATAAAATTCTTTGGAAGTGCCCCGGTGGGTGTATAACAGCTTTTGGCGCCACTGCCCTTGTGCTTTGACTTCGCCATGGGCACTAAGACTCCGAGATGCCGTTAGAAATTGGTTTCGGATTGTAGGATGAGTTTTTCTGAAGGAGTTGGAACATGGACACCATGTTTCCGGGTGTGTATCCGAAAAGTATTATGAGTTGAAAAGAGTAGGGTAGGTACTCTAGGGATTATATGCTGTTTTATTTTTAAATTTATTTTGTTTTATTTTTTTGGTTTTTTACAACAATGGAAATTAAAACCGTAATCAAAATAAATAATTATTAGAACCAAGAAAAACAAAGTTTTACGAATATTGATATTATTAAAATTAAAACAACGTATTTTAAGAAATATCTTACTATCTTTTTAATATTTCACTTAGAAATTAATAAATTCTATTTATTGTAATTTTAAAATTTTTATTTAGATATAATAATATATTAATATTTTTAAAATGAAAAATTGGATTTTGTAAAAATATCTTACAAATTTTTAAAAAATTCATTTCAAATTTCAATTCATTTGATTTTTTTAATTTGGTTTTATACGTTTTCTTTTGTTTATTAGGTTTTTTTTGGTTTTTTTACGTTTTTTCAGGTTTTATACGTTTTTTTTTGGTTTTTAACGTTTTTTTTGGTTTATACGTTTTTTCTGGTTTACACGTTTTTTTTGGTTTTTCACGTATTTTTTTTTTTTTACGTTTTTTTTGTTTCAACGTTTTTTCTTGTAAGATACGTTTTTTTTGGAAAATACGTTTTTTTTATAAAATACGTTTTTTTTATGTAAAATACGTTTTTTTTGATAAAATACGTTTTTTTTTGTAAAATACGTTTTTTTTGTAAAATACGTTTTTTTTTATAAAATACATTTTTTTTGTAAAATACGTTTTTTTTGGAAAATACGTTTTTTTTGGAAAATACGTTTTTTTTATAAAATACGTTTTTTTGTAAAATTTTTGGAAAATACGTTTTTTTGTAAAATACGTTTTTTTTGTAAAATACGTTTTTTTTTTTTTTTTTTTTTTTTTTCATTTATACGTTTTTTTAACGTTTTTTTTTTTATTTGTACGTTTTTTTAGGTTTTATACGTTTTTCTTTTGGGTTTTATACGTTTTTTATTATTTTTTTTTATTTTATTTTTTGTAAAGGTAATAAATTCTATTTATAGTAATTTTAAATTTTTTACTTAGATATATTAATACTTTTACAATGAAAAATTGTATTTTGTAAAAATAACTTACAATTTTTTTATAATTCATTTCAAATTTCATCAATTTCATTTGATTTTTTTTTTTTTTTTTTTTTAAATTTTGGAATACTTTAAAATTTTTTTATCTAGTTTTAATTTAATATTTCTAATATAACTAATATATTATTTTAAACAATTTAAACTTTCGTTTCTTTTTAATTTTTAATGTGTACTTGTTTTTTAAATTCTATCTAATCCTATTTTATAATGAAACCCCGAATTGAAACCCCAACTAAACC